>NW_025883831.1:0-1837 GCF_002878395.1 Capsicum annuum
TATAAAAGATAATTAGTTTGTATACGTTTGTACTAAAAAATGGCCAATTATGAAAGGAGAATTACCAACATTTTTTGTTATATAGAAGGAGAATATTGGGGGAAGTTGGAGATAATAATAAGCATTAATTACTCTCCATTTACTTTTAAATTAATATTAACTATATTGTATAAATGAGTCCTAAATACATTTGGTCACTAACCAATGTCTATAGAATGTAATTAGTAGAACTTAGACCGTGAAGTTAGTTAGGAGGAGTCTACGTTTACATGTGAAGGCAAAACTTCACATGTCGACAACTTAGACTCCTCCTAACTAACTTCACGGTCTAAGTTTTACTAATTACATTTTATAGACATTAGTTAGTGAAATGTACTTAGGCTTCATTTATACAATATAATTAATATTAGTTTAAAAAAGCGTAATTAATGTCCATTATTATCTCCAACTTTCCTTAATATTCTCCTTCTATATAACAAAAAATACTGCTTATTTTTCTTCCATAATTGTTATTCTTCTTCCATAATTAATCATTTTTAGCATAAATGTATACAAATTAATTATATTTTATACAACTAAATTTTAACTAAATAAATATATATATATATATATATATACACACACACACAATTGTATATACTAACACATTTGAATTTTATAATTATGTATGATATATAATATATACATTTGTATATCAAAGATATATTAAATAAACGTATAATAATATATGTATACAATTAGACGAATAAACATATACATATGAGACAACACATTTGTATAACATATATATATATATATATATATATATATATATATACACACAATTGTATATACTAACACATTTGAATTTTATAATTAAGTATGATATATAATATATACATTTGTATATCAAAGATATATTAAATAAACGTATAATATTATATGTATATAATTAGACGAATAAACATATACATATGAGACAACACATTTGTATAGCATATACATATGCATATCAACTATATAACAAAAAATGTTGCTTATTTTCCTTCCTTAATTGTTATTATTCTTTCATAATTAATCATTTTTAGTACAAATGTATATAAATCAATTATACTTTATACAAATAAATTTAAACTAAATATGTATGTGCAATTGTATATACTAACACATTAGAATTTTATAATTATGTATGATCTATGATATATAAATTTGTACATCAAAAACATATTATATAAACATATATTATTATACATATACAATTCTACGAATAAGCATATATACATATGAGACAAACACATTTGTATAACATATACATATGTATATCAACTATGTATTAAATAAACATATACATATGTATATCAATGCTATATTGTATAAACGTATAATATTATACATATATAATTAAATGATTGAACATTTGTATATTAGGATAATAATGTGTTGATACTCATTCTAATCTGTGATACACAATGTATAAAAATCAGTGTATGTATATAAAAATAATTGTATGCATATGTATATACAGATATATAGCTATGCATATATATATATATATATATATATACACACAAATATAGAACAGTTTTATAGACATATGCATAATGTATATGTGTACCAACACATAACAAAATTATATACATAAATAGTTATACAAAAATATACATATATACATCAAAAACATTTATCCAATATTTTCATATATATATATATATAATACAAATAAAAATATATACAACCCACATACAAAAATCTAGGCAAATCGGACTGAATATAATTAAATCACCTATATACAATTATCAAATTCACTAAAATTGGATGAAATACCCAATTATGAAAATAATTCATCAAGATTTATTTT
>NW_025883832.1:0-7624 GCF_002878395.1 Capsicum annuum
AAAAAAAAAAAGCAAGAATATGTTGTCTAAGAAATGTTTGATGAAACCAGGTGTAACTGGGATTTCACCGTGGGAAACAAAAATAGAGAAATTCTGTAAAGGAGATAGAAATATGTTGTCTAAGATATGTGAAGGAGATTGGCCACGATTTTTGTTGTATCACAAGCTGGAGATAGGAGACATTCTGCTCTTCTTTCTCATTGATAAATCAACGTTCCATGCCATGCCTTACTCTGAGAAACGTAGTAGAAATATTCTGGGGGGGCAATCTTATCAGGAACTCATCAGTAGTAGCCCCTAAGAGGAAGGGAAAGGGGAAGAGGAAGAGGGAAGGGAGGACATAGAAAAAGTGAAAGAGAATATTGAAGCTTCAAGAGAATCAATGAAATCAAAAATGAAGCTCGTGAATTATCAGGTGACTCCGAAGATAGGCAAAAGTCACTCTATTCACATTTAGGTAACCTTGACCTCTTTATTTATGCATTTGGTATATTTAATTGTTTTCAGTTTACTTGTGCACCACGGGATCATAACAGACACAATGTGAACAAAGTGATGCATATAAATCATACAGTCTAATTGGGATAAACTAATTTCTAATTCTTGTTGCTATTTACTTTTTCCATTTCTGGATAGCTTAAAAGACTCTTTTTAGCGTGGTAAATGGCTTCTATATCATCGTGACTCTAACTATGGAACTCTGAACCAAAATAAGTCATTTTTTAAACTAATTCATCAAAGTAATATATTTTTTTTAAAACTTTACCAAACTAGTATAAACGTTGTTCCCAATAACATATTATGCTTTTAAAAAGTTGATGGATCAAAAAGAGTTGTGGATGACGTTAAAATAGGAATCGTTACTGTCAATAACATTTTTGACATACAACGTTACTGTCAGTAACTTTTTTGACATAAAACGTTACTGTGAATAACGAAACACTGCAACTCTACCACATCAATGCCTCAATTGTTGAACAATAGAGTTGTAATTCACTAGTTATTCCAGATGCTCACCAAATCTGAAAAAAACTAGAGGTTATTTGTATTCCTCAAAAACCCCCGCCTACGTCACCATTTAATATTTCTTGGCCCACTATTGGCCAAACCACCTAAGCACTAGGCCCAATGTGAGTTGGATCACTTAGCCACACTTCATAAGAATCTTTGTACAAATCTGATGTTAAATTCATTACTTCCAATTACGTTTTAGCTTTAAAACGTTACTCCGGATAACGATACTATCAAATCAACTCAAAACACTGTGACATCAGAATTTTTTCCATTAAAATTAACATATAATATTATATATATATATATATATATATATATATATATAAATTAATTTTAATTATGTATATATAGTATAATTTTCAATCAAAAGGGGTTTGAACAAATCCCTGATCCAAAGACAACTCTACCTCTGCACTTGACTCGAGAGTTTATTGAAAAAAACTCATATTCTTCTTAAGATAAAAATAAAATTATGTATATTTCATTCTCCTCAGATTCAAATTACACATGGATATTAATATTATTGTTATTATTGTTGTTATTGTACATACTTATTTTTAATGTTGTTATTTGATTTTAATGTTGTAAAAAATCTGACGCCACAGAGTTTTGAGTTGATTTGATAGTATCGTTACTCGGAGTAACATTTTAAAGCCAAAACATAATTGACGTTAACGAATTTAACTTTAGATTTGTACAAAGATTCTGATGTGGCAGAGTTGTAGAGTCTCGTTACTCATAGTAATGTTTTATGTCAAAAACATTACTGACAATAACGTTTTATTTCGAAAACATTACTGACAGTAGCGATTCCTATTTTAACATCATTAACAGCTCTTTTTGGTCCGTTAACTTTTTTTAAGCATAATACGTTATTGGAAACAATATTTAGATTAGTTTGGTAAAGTTTCAAAAAACATATTACATTAGTGAATTGATTTTTAAAATGACTTATTTTGGTCCAGAGCTTCGAACTATGAGATTGCAACGAATCTAAGATTTACCTCATTATTTGTCTGTCTTGTTTCATCTTTTTATTCCTAGAGGTTTCATCATGAAAGGAGGTAAATCTGATGCCAAAGCTGATAGCATATTTGGCGTCTTATATACAATTAAGACGAAAGTAACTATAATTGAGTTTTAGAAGAGTTAGAATATACATGTTAGAATTAAAATTAGATTTAGAGTTAAAAAATTTACCTACAAAAATATTAAATTAATTATGCGAAGACCATTTAAAAATAGAGAAGCTTTTAGAAAAATTAAAAAATCTTTAACTAGTAATTATTCAGAATATATAAGTCTAAATAAAACAAAAGAAAATCCACAAAAACTAGCCTACTTAATTACATTAATATCTAGTATTGAATCAAAATTAATAAAACATTTAAAATCTAGAAGAATGAAACATATACCACCTAATTATGATAAAATTAGATTTAGATATCCACTAAGATATTATAAATATAATTTAAAATGAATAAAATACAACAATATAAAGAATTAAAACAAATTATCTCTGAAAAATGAAAAGAATTAAAAATAAGAATAGAAAGACTACATTATAATATATTTGCCGGAGTTAGTAAAAATTCAATAGATACACAAAAAGATGAAATATCAAAATTAGAATCACAAATAGATAGTTTAGAATATGTATATCAACATGACCTATTCACAATAAAATGAATAAAGAAGAATTTATAATAGATGAAAAAATATATGAAAACTACGAAGGATCAAAAATAAAAATAGTATTTTCTAATCTAGGACGAAGATATAAGAAAATAGGTGAACATTTATATCTAATGTTAGAAAAAGAAGAATTAAAATTAGAAGATAAATTAACAGCAATGGTAAGAATAGAAAAAGAAAATGAAGAGATAGATAGGAAAAAGGAAATAGAAAAAATAAAACAACAAACTACGGCAGAAATACGAAAAATAGAAGAAACCAAAAATAGTAGAATTGCTGAATTAGAAAAAGAATTACAAATGTTAAAAGAACTGTACGAACAAAGACAAAAAGAAAAAGAAGAAAAAGATAGAGAACAGAAATTACTAAATGAGATAAATCAATTTAAGGAAAAATTAGAAATAAAAAATGAAGAATTAGAAATAAATAATATAGATATTGAAGAGACAGATAATTATGAGTCCGAAGATAGTGAAACATACACAGAAATATTAACAAATACAAAAAATTTAGAAATCAATGAAGAACAAAAAATTAATGAGGAAAACTTAGAAAATACCCACACAGAAATAAATACTCTTGATAAAAAAGAAAATGAAAATATAATACCTAAAACAACAGAAATAACAAAACCTATATATTATAAGAATAAGTTTAAAAAATATAATGAATATGATAAATGGATACCAAAACAAATAGTGAATAAAAATTATAACTTTTTAGATCTAGACTGTGTAATAGATACAGAAAAAACAATACAATTATGGATAGGATATATGACAAAACAATTATTAGATAATAATATAAATATAACAGATGCACCGGAATATATAGAAAAAACACTAATAGGATCAGTAAAACTATGGTTTGCAAATCTAACCGAAAATAGCAAAAAAGTATTAAGAACTAATAAACCTATAGAAGGAACATCATCGACAACAACTAAACTAACACCTATAGAATTATTAAAAAAATATGAAACAGCTATAAAAGATGAATTTGGTAGTACGACAACAATCGAAGAAGAACAAAATGAAGAAAAAGATACAAATAGAAATTTAATGTTAAAATTAACAATATGTAATATGTGTTATATAGATGAATATACTTGCGCATTTAAAGAATATTATTACAAAGGAGCATATAGTATAGAAGAAAGTAAAGAAATAAGAAAATTATATTTAATAAATTACCCGAGCCATTTAGTTCGAAAATAATAAAAAGTTGGGAAGAAGCAAAAATAGTAGATACGTTAGGAGCAAGAATAAAATATTTACAACAATGGTATAGAAACTTATGTGAAAAATATAGAGAAGAATTAAAAATGGAAAAAACATTAATAAGAAATTTAGCTTGTTGCAAAAATAAAATAGCACCCCAATTTGGATGCGAAGAAAGATATTATAAGAAAAGAAAAAGACATAAGAAATATAAAAAATATAAAAAATCGAAATATAAATATAAGAAACCAAGAAAAAGATATTATGTAAAAAATTATAAACATAAAAGACCATATAGAAAGAAGAAATCTATAAAAGAATGTACTTGTTATAATTGTGGAAAGTTAGGACATTTAGCTAGAAATTGTAAATTACCTAAAAATCCAAAAAATAAACAAATATCAGAAATAAAAATAGATAATACCGAATATATGCAGATAGATTATATAGATTATGAATTAGAAAGTGAAAATAGTATATATGAAATTTCAGAAAACGAAACAGATAATGAAATAGATAGCGAAATAGATGAATCAAATGACTGAAGAAGATATAAAAATAATAACAAAGGAAGAATATTTAAATGATGAAGGAACGGAACAAAAAATAATATTTGACAGCAATATATTTGATGAAATAAAAGGAAAAGAATTAGATTTAAGTGTAGAGAAAATATTTAAAATACCAACAATAAAAAATATTTTCACTAGGAAAAAAGATGAATATTATGTAGTATGCCAAAAAGAACATGTAATAGACTGCAGATATGCAAAAGGAAAAGCTAGTATACCATTAGTAACAAAAAGAATAATTAATAAAGAAATAAATGATATAAAAAGTAAAGGAGATCCAATAAAATATGTACACCTTGGAGGTACAGAGATATTAATAAAAGCATGTTTTAGAGAAGGAATAGATACACCAATAGAATTATATTTAGCAGACGATAGAATTATAAAACCTATAGAAAAAAGCATAATAACTGTCGTAAAAGGAAATCTAATATACCAAAAATTTAAATTTATAATAAGTGCAAATTATTCAGTAGCAGTAACAGATAGGAATATAGATAAATCATTAGTATTATATTGGAAAATATCAGGAATAGAATTAACCCCAGGAAGTAAAATATTTACAGCAAGATGTAAAAACCTATATGTATTAACAACAAAACATAAAATAACATGAAAAAATAAGATTAACAAAATACAAATAGAAAGCCCATTCGAACAAATAGTAAAAACAATAGATTATAATGATTATACCTATAGAGACATAGATACAGAAGAAAATTTAGAAATAGTAAATGATAGAATAAGTACAACGAAAAGAATAGCTAATGAAAAACCAGAATCATCAAGCTCATCAAAAAGAACAAGTTATGAAACAAATTCAATAAGTAATTTAAACCAATATTACATAACGGGAAAAATAAATGAAAGAGAATATTTAATACTTTTGAATACAGGACAAGAAGAAAATCATATAGCAAAATATCTAGTAAAAAATGAAGAAATAAAAACTGACAATGATATATGCCCAGATCTACCAAGAAGTTTAATAAATAATAAAAATATAGCAGAAAAAGAAATAATGTTAGGAGTTAGAAAAATAAAAATAGAATTCGAAGTAAAGGAAGAAATGCAAAAAGCAGATATAATATTAGGAATAAAATGGTTAGAACAAGTAAAACCATATAATATAGAACATACACAATTAACCTTAACATATAACAAAGAAAAGTTATTTCTAAAAAGAGCCTTAACATGAAATGAAGATATATGTACTAATGAAGATAGTAGTAGAAGGATATTACAGTAGATATTATACGCCTATGATAGATACAGGAGCAGAAGCTAATTTATGTAAATATAATTGCTTACCAGAAAGCAAATGGGATAAACTAAAAACACCAATAATAGTTAAAGGATTTAATAATGAAGGAAGCTTAATTACTTATAAAGCTAGGAATGTAAAAATACAAGTATGGGATAAGATATTAACAATAGAAGAAATTTATAATTATGAATTAACATCAAAAGATATACTTTTAGGAATGCCATTTTTAGATAAATTATACCCACATATAATAACCAAAACAGACTGGTGGTTTACAACACCATGCAAACAAAAAGTAAGAGCAAAAAGAGTTAATAATAAAATAAGAAAGAAAACTGATTGGATAAAAGGAAGTGAAAAAATTACACAAAAGTTAGAAAATATAAACAATACTGAAGATACAGTAGAACTAGTAGTGTTTTCGATAAATAAAACAGAAATAACTATATTTTCAATAAATAAAATAGAAATAATTCAGAAAAAATTAGAACAATTATATAGTGAAGATCCATTAAAAGGATGGGAAAAACATAAAACTACTATAAAAATCGAATTAATAGATAAGAATAGCATAATAACACAAAAACCATTAACATATAATTTTGATGATTTAAAAGAATTTAAAATGCACATAGATGAATTATTAGAAAAACAATATATACAAAAAAGTAATAGTAAACATAATAGTCCAGCATTTATAGTAAATAAACATAGTGAACAAAAAAGAGGAAAAAGTAGGATGGTTATTGACTATAGAAATTTAAATGCAAAAACTATAACATATAATTATCCGATACCAAATAAGATATTAAAAATAAGACAAATCCAAGGATATAATTATTTTAGCAAATTTGACTGTAAATCAGGATTTTACCACCTAAAGCTAGAAGAAGAATCTAAAGAATTAACCGCATTTACGGTACCACAAGGATTTTATGAATGGAACGTGTTACCATTTGGATATAAAAATGCACCAGGTAGATATCAACATTTTATGGATAATTATTTTAAACAATTATCTAATTGTATAGTATACATAGATGATATATTATTATACACCAAAACCAAAGAAAAACATTTAAAATTATTAGAACAGTTCACAGATATAATAGAAAAATCAGGAATAAGTCTAAGCAAAAAGAAAGCTGAAATTATGAAAAACCAGATAGAATTTTTAGGAATACAAATAGATAAAAGTGGAGTAAAAATGCAACAACATATAGTACAAAAAATAATAAATTCGAAAGAAGAATTAGATACAAAAAAAAAATTACAATTATTTTTAGGATTAGTAAACCAAGTAAGAGAATATATTCCAAAATTAGCAGAAACCTTAAAACCACTACAGAAAAAATTAAAAAAAAATATAGAATATAATTATGATGAAAAAGATAAAAAACAAGTTCAAAAAATAAAATTACTTTGTAGAGAATTACCAAAATTGCAATTTCCAGATGAAAATAAAAAATTTATATATATAGTAGAAGCAGATGCAAGTGAATATAGTTACGGAGGAGTACTTAAATATCGATATGAAGCAGAAAAAATAGAACACCATTGTAGATACTACTCAGGTACGTTCAACGAGACAGAAATAAAATGGGAAATAAATAGGAAAGAATTATGTTCATTATATAAATGTTTATTAGCATTTGAGCCATATATTGTATATAACAAATTTATTGTACGAACAGATAATACACAGGTACGCTGGTGGTTAACAAAGAAAATACAAAATTCAGTTACAACAAAAGAGATTCGAAGACTAGTTTTAAATATATTAAATTTCACATTTACAATTGAAGTGATCAGTACTAACAAAAATGTTATTGCAGATTACATATCAAGACAAAGCT
>NW_025883833.1:0-3363 GCF_002878395.1 Capsicum annuum
ATCCCCTCTTCTATCAAATAAGGATCATCATACATTCCATATTCTCCCTTTCGGCTCTCCCTCACAAATCCCTCTTCTTACATTGGCGGGTTTTGGACATTTGGAATTTCGTATGGTGGATTGGCATTTAGTGGTGGAGTTCTTTGGATTGGCTGGTTTCGGTTTGGAGGAGTTGGATTTAAGGGTGGCATTTGGGTTCCAAGTCCGTCATGTGGGACTTGGTGATGTGGGGAATGGCTTGGTCCATCAAGGCCTCGGCCTTGTGAGTAATATTTGACTTGAGGTATGGGATTTAGTGGATATATTCTTTGGTGCATGGTGCTAGGAGTAATGGTTGGCGATGTGTTTTTAGGAATTGAGGGTCGAGAACTACGTTGGCTTTCTATCCTTTCCATTTGGCCACTAATAAAGGCTACTTCCACTCCCAACTTATCAAGACCCTCATTCACTCTAGCCACGACCCGAGACAAGGATTCAAGATTAGCTGTAAGAGCATTCAAAACATTTTGGTCCATGGTTTATGCATTGGAAGTTTCGGTTTCCATGTGTAAAGGTTCCATTTTCCAATGTACCTAAAAAACAAACAAACGTTAGTTTAAAATATCCTCACATACTCTTCACACTTGGCTTCCTCACTTGGCCCTTCAAGTGTTGTAAGCCGGCTATCAATCCTTGAGTACTTAGGAATGAGTCTACTCTTAAGTTAGAATGGATTTTGGTTTTGAAGACTCAAGAAAGTTTCATACGTACTTGAACAAAGAACAACTACGAATGGTAAACGAGCAAAGTACCACAAAGAACGTTGACACGAAGACGTACTCAAAAACTAGTTCAAAACTTAGTAGGTTGTTACTTAGTTGCCAAATAGTGTAGGATTAAATATAAAGGAAACTATTAGAGACAAGGAAATAAACCTGAAAGGTCCTATGACTTGAGTTTTGTTGTTGATGTGGCCCACAATTTTATTTTGTCCGTTTGGTGTTGTTATTTTGTTGAAGTTCTATGTTGTCCAACTTGAATGATTCAATTTTTTTGTTTGGTGAGGCTTTTTCGGTTTTTGGAGTGAAATACAAGGCCTTGGACTCTTTTTTTCAAAGTCCAAAGAGGTGTCAATAAACATTTCACCAACTTGCACCAAAATGGAAAACACCTTTTATCTTTGGCTTTGTCCCTTTCCACTTTTGGTTCTTCTTGAAAAAGGTTTTGACACTCTTTTGGTAAGGGAGCTTTTGGGAGGTGTTTTGTTGATTTTATTCTTTGGGTGTTGTCTTGAAACTATTTTCAATACAAACACAAGACTTAACCTCTCTCTTCCCCTTTTCAAATCAAACACACATTTTGTTGAACATCCACCTCAAGAACATTATGAACAATAATAAGAACACTTATGAACAACAATAATATTCAAGCCGTCCAACCCTTCAACAATACTAAACAAAGGCTCAAATATTGAACCTTAGACTCAAGTGTGCTAGGGAAACAACAAGCTAACACACGAAACTACTAAGACAAGTAAAATAACACCTAAATCTAGACACTTCTCGGCCAAACACTAGTCACCAGATAACACACTCTTTTTTTTTCAACTACAAGAGCCCAAGATTGGTGGTGTAAGAACATGACCATCCTTTTCTATGATACCAAATGATAAAAAATGGTATCTAAAAGGGAACAAAAATATTCCACAGTCACACAAACATTCCACACACATATAAGACATTAAATGGAAACAACAAACACAAACTTAAATGGTAAAGAAGATAAGTAACTTGACACAAGGAGAACTCATAATGCAGCAAATAAAGAGCATATTAATACTCTAAAACCTCTTCAAAATAAGTTAACAAGCAAAACTTTCTTACAGAACACAAGAGGAGCTCGGTTCACTCAAGCACTCTCGTTTCTAGTCATTTCACAACACAAGTGGAACCTTTCACTTGTGATGTTCAATTTTTGGTGGTCTACTCTCTTTTTAGAGGAAAATGGTGTTCAATATTACAAGTGTTTTCAATAAAATGACTAACTAAAGAGAACAAGACTAAAGAAACACCTTGAATAATCTTTACAAAAAAAATGGCAAAAGGACCCTTTGCCCTTAATGAAAGGGGAGGGTGTGGAGTGTTTGGGGAAGCCTTGGGGTGTATGTTGGGCCCCTAATGTCATCCCCCACATTTCAATATGTACACGCCCTTAGGAGAGTTGGCAACAAGCTCAACTGCGTCCATTTTCATAAACACGCCTTGAATCCTGTATAGTTCCCGATCTTGACTTCTAGTAAATGGTCTCGAGCCCGTGACACTCGTATCACCAAGTATCCATTTTTGTTTCCCGTTCCAAATATTCATTCTTGA
The DNA here is from genome assembly GCF_002878395.1 of Capsicum annuum. NCBI lineage: Eukaryota > Viridiplantae > Streptophyta > Magnoliopsida > Solanales > Solanaceae > Capsicum > Capsicum annuum. The sequence continues at coordinate 2,352 of NW_025883833.1, forward strand.
GGTATGTGTATTCCTTAACATTCTTGTTTTCTGACTTTGTTAAAGGAAATTATTATTTCCTTAGTATCTTTGTTTTCTGTCTTTGTTAAAGGTAAGTGTGGTTGTGTTTGGGGTCAAATCGTGCTAATAAATGTCTTGTCCTATCATTTGAGGATGAATGATCCTAATGGGAGTATGCAACACCCCAGGTTTTTGGTCCTTGAAATTTTTTGAAATTTTATCCTCACTGCCCAAACTACGACTTACCCTATGAGTAATAGGGAGTCTTTACGAGTTGTTGGACCCAATCATAACCTAAACAGTGTGTGTGACTAAGTTCTACTCTGAGTACGAATTGCTTACTAAGATTCGGAAGGACTAATTATGAGTCGTTGGGAGTAAATTGTCATGACCCAAACTAGGGCCTCACAGTGATGGACATCCCGAACCATGAAGTCCCGACCGTGCTACTCTATCTATTAATCATGCATAAATTTCATATAATAAAAGAAGATGCGGAATATAATCTGCTACGAAAAATGGTCATACACTGGATTTAGTTTAACAATAAGGAATGAAATACGAAATAAACTAAACAACATCTGGAACAATCTGCGGAATCTCTACTACATGAAAATCTAACAACTATCTGAAACTGGGACAAGGCCCCAAGTAGACCAAACCAACCGAATAACATAATCTGAAATAACAGGCCTTCTGGAACAAAGAAGGCTCACCAATAAACGGATCACTTCTCTCTGAAATACTCTACTGATTAGCCAGACCTTTGGACTGAGCCTCTGAACCTGGGAGGTATGGGTCAATACAGATGTATTGGTACGCAAAGCAGATCCCAAATAATAATCTATATTCAACATATATGAGAGCAATTTAAAATAGTTTGTAAACATATTAGATAGTAAGAAATCTCATGGGCATTTTCAAAAGACTCTGTAAAATCATATGAACTCTGAGACACTATTAGTTTTACTCCTACGCTAGGTGGCATACCCTACAACTCTAAAATTTCACG
>NW_025883834.1:0-13543 GCF_002878395.1 Capsicum annuum
GGGTCAGTTGGGGCTTGTCCCAATGGCTCATTGATATGTTGTTTAGTAAAGGCTTGTCAGGCCAGATTTTGTCAGATTGGTCAGAGTTATCAGATGTTTGGTATTTTGTTACTTTCCGCACTTATCTAGATTGTAGTAGGCATTGTTGATGATATTTAAAGGTTTAATTATAATGATCCCAAAATAAGCTTGTGATGGCATTAGATGTCTCAAAGGGTTAGCTTGGGGCTACTTGTAGCCTTAAGCACCGTGTGACGCTTTGGGACCCGTTTTTTAGGCATTACAAACTTGGAATTAGAGCCTAAGGTTTAAGGAGTCCTAGGGAGTCTGACAAGTCGCGTTAAGTAGAGTCTTAATCATCGGTGTGTAGCGCGCCACATCTATGAGCAAGAAGCTACGAGACATTTTAGGAAAATGGTTATTTTTTTCCTTCAGAAGTCTATCGTACTTACAATTGTTCCCTTTCAGCTATTAATTCATGCTCTCTTCTTTCAGAATATGCCTCTTCGCGGAGCTAGAAGAAATAACACTGGTCAGCAACCTCAGCCTGCTGACCCACTGAATGAAAATGTATCCCACACTGAGTTCAGGGCAGCCTTCCAGGCGCTGGCCCAAGTTGTCACCGCCAATATTCTGGCCAATCCGCCCCCATCTCCACAGAAACAGGGAGGTAATTCAGCTGATGTGAGGATTTGCGACTTTATGCGGATGAATCCGCCAGAGTTTTATGGGTCCAAGGTAGGTGAGGATCCGCAGTTGTATTTAGAGGAAGTAAGAAAGATCACTCAGGTGATGCATGTCTCCGAGGAGGATAGTGTGGAGTTGGCATCGTACCGATTGAAAGACATTGCCTATGATTGGGTCGTTGCTTGGAGGAAAGGTAGAGGAGAAGGTGCCACCCCTATGACTTGGCAGGAGTTCCAGGATATATTTCTGGATAAGTTCTTCCCTTTGGAGATGAGAGAGGCAAAGGTAGAGGAGTACATGAACTTACGGCAGGGCTCTATAACTGTTAAGGAGTACTGCTTGAAGTTCAATCAGTTGGCCAAACACGCTCTTGACTTGATAGCAGATAACCGGGCTAGTATGAGTAAATTTGTGACAGAGGTGTCGAGCTATGTTGTTAAGGAGTGCAGGTCTGCTATGCTTAACCGTGCGATGAACCTTTCTCGACTGATGACACATGCCCAATAGATTGAAGCAGACAAGATCAAGGAGAGGGACAAAATGAGAGGGAATAAGAGAGCTATGTTCGAGCAGCACGGACATGGCCAGCCTAGATCTCAGGGAGGGGACCACCCTCTGTTTCAAAATCGCTCATCTGCATCAGCACCGTCGTCAGCTAGTGCTCCCGCGCCTAGGGGTAGGCAGGAGCAAGGTAATAGGTCATATTTGTCCAGGTCCCAGTACAGTGTTGGCAGTAAGCCTAATTATCTTCCGTGTCCTAAGTGTGGTAGGGCCCATCCGGGTGAGTGTTGGGGCGAGAAGAAAGGTTGTTTCGGGTGTGGTAACTTGGGTCACAAACTTAGGGAGTGCCCACATGCCAGGCAAAGGCGACGTGATAATCACCCTTAGACTCAAACTACTAGTGCTCACGCTCTGGTAACTCGCTCAGCCCCAACTCAGGGTGCTTCTTCCAGCACTGCTGGCGGTCAGCGCCAGAATAGGTTCTATGCTCTGCCTTCTCGCCAGGAGCAAGAGAACTCTCTCTATGTCGTTACGGGTATGCTTCGTATATTTTAGTTTGATGTTTATACATTGTTGGACCCTGGGTCCAGTTTTTCATATGTGACATCTCGGGTTGCTGTAAATTTTGAAGTAAGTCCCTAGAATATTCCTGAGCCTATCCTAGTCTCTACCCCAGTGGGTGAGTCTGTTGTTGCCCGAAAAGTGTATAAAAAGTGTCCTGTTTCTATTCTTCATAAAGTTATGTTTACTGATCTGATAGAGTTGGACATGGTAGATTTTGATTTTATTCTGGGTATGGACTGGCTTCACTCTTGTTACGCATCCATAGACTGTCGTACCTGTGTAGTCAAGTTTCAGTTTCCTGGTGAGTCTGTTTTCGAATGGTCCGAAAATTCAGCGTCCCTAAGAGTCATTTTATATCATATCTCAAAGCCAGAAAGCTTATTTCCAAAGGATGTATTTATCACCTAGTCAGAGTTAAAGACACTAAGTTTGAGACTCAAACTATCCAGTCAGTTAGCATTGTTAATGAGTTTCCTGATGTCTTTCTGGAAGATCTTCCTGGGGTACCTTCTAATAGAGAGATAGAATTCGAGATCGATCTTCTTCCCGATACCCAGCCCATTTCCATTCCTCCCTACCGTATGGCACCCGCAGAACTTAAGGAGTTAAAGAGCAACTCAAAGATCTGTTAGATAAAGGGTTCATAAGGCCCAGCGTATCTCCTTGGGATGCACCTGTCCTATTCGTGCGGACGAAAGATGGCCCTTTGCGTATGTGCATTGACTATCGCCAGCTTAACAAAGTCACTGTCAAAAATAAGTATCCCCTCCCAAGAATAGATGATTTGTTTGATCAATTGCAAGGTGCAAGTTACTTCTCAAAGATAGACCTTCGCTCTGGCTATCATCAACTCAGAGTTAGAGAGTGTGATATCCTGAAAATAGCCTTTCGAACTCGCTATGGTCATTTCGAGTTTCTTGTTATGTCCTTCGGGCTAACTAATACCCCAGCAGCTTTCATGGACCTCATGAATCGAGTGTTCAGACCATACCTTGATATGTTTGTCATAGTGTTTATAGATGATATTTTGTTATACTCCCGTAGTGAAAATGACCATGCCAATCATCTCCAAATTATCTTGCAAACCCTTAGAGATCATCAATTATTTGCCAAATTCAGCAAGTGTGAGTTTTGGTTAGGGTCAGTTGCTTTTCTGGGTCATATTATTTCTTCTGAAGGTATAAAGGTCGATCCCCAAAAGACAGAAGTCGTTAAAAACTGGCCTAGACCTATCTCTCCGTCTGATATCCGAAGTTTCTTGGGTCTAGCTGGCTATTACCACCGTTTTGTTAAAGGTTTCTCCTCTATAGCGTCTCCTATGACCAGGTTGACCCAAAAAAAAGTTGTTCTTGTGGTTCGATTCTTATGAGAAAGGTTTTTAGGAGTTGAAGACTCAACTCACTTCAGCCCCAGTTTTGACTCAGCCAGATGGCGTTGATGTTTTTGTGGTATATTATGACACTTCTAGAGTTGGTTTGGGTTGTGTATTGATGCAAAGAGGTAAAGTTATAGCTTATGCTTCTAGACAGTTGAAACCCCATAAGAAGAATTACCCAACCCATGATCTCGAGTTAGCTGCTATTGTGTTTGCTTTGAAAATCTGGAGACACTACTTGTATGGTGTTCATGTTGATGTATTTACTGATCATAAGAGTCTGCAGTATGTATTTACCCAGAGAGAGTTGAACCTTAGGCAGAGAAGGTGGTTAGAGTTGTTGAAAGACTACGATATGAGTGTGTTGTACCATCCGGGCAAGGCCAACGTAGTGGTAGACCCCTTAGCAGGGTATCCATGGGTAGTGTTTCTCATGTAGATAAAGATAAAAAGGATTTAGCTCGTTATGTGCACTGTTTGGCTAGGTTGGGCGTTAGACTGCTTGATTCTGCTGAAGGAAGTATGTTAGTTCAGAGTAGTTTCGAATCCCCCTTGGTTTCAAAAGTAAAAGAGAAGCAAGACTTAGATGTTTGTTTGGTCAGACTGAAGGAGTCAGTCAAGGACCAAAAAGTGTAGTTTTTCTCCCGAGGGGGAGATGGTGTGTTGAGATTGCATGGTAGATTATGTGTTCCGAATGTTGTTAATCTGAGGCAGAGGATTATGGTTGAAGTGCAAGGTGCACGATATTCTATTCATCTTAGTGCCACCAAGATGTACCACGATTTGCGGGAAATCTATTAGTGGAGTGGCATGAAGAAAGATATAGCAGCATTTGTAGCTAAGTGTGCAACGTGCCAACAGGTTGAGGTAGAACACCAAAGACCTGGTGGTAAGATGCAGGAGTTTGGTATCCCCACCTGGAAGTGGGAAGAGATAAATATGGATTTTGTGACTGGTTTACCTCCTTCCCGAAGCCATCATGATTCTATTTGGGTTGTTGTTGATAGGTTGACTAAGTCTGCACACTTCTTGCCTGTACATACTTCTTATACTGCTGAGGACTACGCTAGATTGTACATCCGAGAGTTAGTCAGATTGCATGGTGTTTCCTTGTCTATCATTTTGGATAGGGGTACTCAGTTTACTTCGCAGTTTTGGAAGTCATTTTAGAAGGGTCTTGGTACCCAAGTACATTTGAGTTCTGCTTTTCACCCGCAAACAGATGGTCAGGCTGAAAGGACCATCCAGACTTTAGAGGATATGTTGAAAGCGTGCTCCCTTGATTTCAAGGGGAGTTGGGATAAGCATTTACCGTTGATAGAGTTTGCTTACAACAATAGTTATCACTCTAGTGTTGGCATGGCCCCGTTTGGGGCCTTGTATGGGAGAAAATATAGGTCTCCCATAGGTTGGTTCGAAGTGGGTGAAGCTACTGTGAGTGGTCCTGATTCGGTATTTGAGGCTATGGAAAAAGTTAAGTTGATTAGAGAAAGTTTAAAAACAACTCAGAATCGTCAGAAGTCGTATGCGGATGTAAGGAGAAGAGACCTTGAGTTCGAAGTTGATGACTTGGTGTATTTGAAGATTTCGCCCATGAAAGAGGTGAAGAGATTTAGGAAGAAGGGAAAGCTTAGTCCCTGTTATGTTGGCCCTTACAGAGTCCTTAGCCGTGTTGGTAAGGTAGCTTATGAGGTTGAGTTGCCTTCAAAGTTGTCTGTTGTTCATCCTGTCTTCCATGTTTCCATGCTTAGAAAGCATATTGGCGATTCCGTGGTAGTAGATCCTTCTGTGAATGCTGAAGTTCAGAATAGTCTTTCCATTGATGAGACCCCCATTGAGATCCTCGACTTCCAAGTCCGGAGACTAAGGAACAAAGAAGTTCCCTTGGTCAAAGTGTTGTGGTGAAACCAATCGGTTGAGGGTGCAACTTGGGAAGCCGAGGCGGATATGTGATCCAAGTACCCGCACCTATTTTCTGCAAGCTCCGATCAAGCTGAGGGTACCGTTCTTCTCTAAATCATCCCTTTTATATTCAAAGTTGTAGCAGTTCAACTGTTATTTCTTATTTTTCGACTGTTATTTCGTGAGTTTTATGCATTTTATGTTGTATCCGGAGTTTAGAACGAAGTGGAGATGAGTTTAGTAAGTTACCTCAGCTGTATATCATTCGTTTCCCTTGTATTTTTGGCATATCAAGCATCATTCGAGGACGAATGTTCCCAAGGGGGAGATAATGTAAGACCCAAAAAATTTTCCACATCGTTAACACCTTCGAAATAAGTCAAGTTGAGTTTAACACTTAGACATTTTATTAAGTGTTCCAACACTTAGTCATTTTTCTAGCCTTGAATCTTTGTTGAATTAATTCGTGACCTTCGTTTCTTGATATTTTTGTTGTGTTGTGATGGGTCAAGGTCGTAGTATGTTCCGGGTGAGTTTCGGAATTTTTAGACAAGCCTAAGATCATATTTGGCTGTGCATTCCAGTAGCTGCGCGCGATCTGCCCGCATTGCCCGCTCTATCGCGCGGCCAAATTCCATGCAAGGCAGGCGATTATGCCCGCGCCTCCTGGCTTATTGCGAGCGATCTAGCAGGCGGCGCATGGTGAATTGCACTGCTCTAAGACAGGCGATGCCTGGCTAATCGTGCCTAGCCATTTTCAGCATTCCAAATCCGTGTCATTAATGGCAAAATGGTAAATATTGAAGCCTTTATCCTCTCTAACACAGGATTTAATCCCTCAAACCCCAAAATAATATCACTTTCACCCAAATTGACCAAGAACAACACTTAGGGTTTCTATAAAGAAACCAAGAGAGCTCGTAATTCAACCGTGACTTTTTAAAGATTTTTAGATATTCGAAATCCTTGTTCCAAGGGCTACAAGAAGCACATAACAATTCCGTGAATAGTGTGTCGAAGTAGAGAATTCATCCTAAGGCTCCAATCTTGAGGTATGTGGGAATTTTCAACAAGAACATTCTTTCGTTCTTGTGCCCAAAGCTATTTTTCTTTACAATAATATGTGATTTGATATGTTTTACTACTAATTCGAATATATGAATTTATAACTTGTGATGTTTTCTTGAAAATGTTGATATTGTGGCCTATAAAGCTGAATTTTTTATATTTTGTGATTATTTTTATGCTTATGATATAAAGTATGAAACTTTGAAAGGTCATATTGTGATATTGATATATGGGTTTTTGGAACTCTATTTGAGGTTACCATTTTGTGAAGTTATGGGTTATAAACACCTTGAGATTTGAATGATTTGAAATAATAAAGAAGATTTGACCTTTTCGATCAGGAAAGAATTGATTTTTGAACCCGAATAAGAAAAGAAATCCACATTTTTGATTGATTATGAAAGGGGTAGCATGATGGCTCCCGTTGCGAACTGTTGAACTATTTTGTGGTGAATTTTCTTTTGTTAAAGATCTGAGCTAAGTCCGGGAGTAGTCTTTAGCACCGAGTGGGAGATATAGCGGTTTGGTACTTCCCTAGAACTACGTGCCCCCATAGGTCCTGAGGTTGATATAGTGATCACTAGTAAATGAAAGATTAAGGTCCTACTCCGATGGCAAGGATACGACAGCTTTCTCCAACGTGGGTTGGACGTTGGACTCCATGTAGCTCACATGATTTATGTCGGTTATGAGAGACTCCCAACGTGTGTGTGTGTGTGTGTACTCTTTTCTCTAAAATGGAAATACATGATTTGAAGAAATGGTTTGAGAAAGTTATCGTTTCCGAATGATTGAAATGTTGTGTTATAAAGAGAATTGTTTTGAAACTAATTTCTATATATGTTTGGAAACGAGGAAGAAGTGAATTGAGAAATTATTGAAATGACTCACGTGTTTGGTTTACATGTATCGTTTACTTATGATCTTGATGATTTATCTCAAGCTAAGTGAGTCTTTCATATCAGCATGCATGTCTTTTATAAATTTATGATATTTATCTTACTGAAATTGCATACACCCCCATATACTCGGTACATATTCCATGGTACTGAACCACATGTTCACATATGGCCTACATTTTTCCTATAATGTAGGTTCAGGTGCTCAGTCCCAGGTTTGATAGTGATTTTTTGAGCACGTTGATCTACATCTTCTGCAGTGGTGAGTCCTCATGATCCGAGGACTTATTATTTTCAGATTTTCGTTTCATGTTGAGTTGTTCATTTTATCTTTGAGTTGGGTCAGTTGGGGCTTGTCCCAATGGCTCATTGATATGTTGTTTAGTAAAGGCTTGTCAGGCCAGATTTTGTCAGATTGGTCAGAGTTATCAGATGTTTGGTATTTTGTTACTTTCCGCACTTATCTAGATTGTAGTAGGCATTGTTGATGATATTTAAAGGTTTAATTATAATGATCCCAAAATAAGCTTGTGATGGCATTAGATGTCTCAAAGGGTTAGCTTGGGGCTACTTGTAGCCTTAAGCACCGTGTGACGCTTTGGGACCCATTTTTTAGGCGTTACAAACTTGGAATTAGAGCCTAAGGTTTAAGGAGTCCTAGGGAGTCTGACAAGTCGCGTTAAGTAGAGTCTTAATCATCGGTGTGTAGCGCGCCACATCTATGAGCAAGAAGCTATGAGACGTTTTAGGAAAATGGTTATTTTTTTCCTTCAGAAGTCTATCGTACTTACAATTGTTCCCTTTCAGCTATTAATTCATGCTCTCTTCTTTCAGAATATGCCTCTTCGCGGAGCTAGAAGAAATAACACTGGTCAGCAACCTCAGCCTGCTGACCCACTGAATGAAAATGTATCCCACACTGAGTTCAGGGCAGCCTTCCAGGCGCTGGCCCAAGTTGTCACCGCCAATATTCTGGCCAATCCGCCCCCATCTCCACAGAAATAGGGAGGTAATTCAGCTGATGTGAGGATTTGCGACTTTATGCGGATGAATTCGCCAGAGTTTTATGGGTCCAAGGTAGGTGAGGATCCGCAGTTGTATTTAGAGGAAGTAAGAAAGATCACTCAGGTGATGCATGTCTTCGAGGAGGATAGTGTGGAGTTGGCATCGTACCGATTGAAAGACATTGCCTATGATTGGGTCGTTGCTTGGAGGAAAGGTAGAGGAGAAGGTGCCACCCCTATGACTTGGCAGGAGTTCCAGGATATATTTCTGGATAAGTTCTTCCCTTTGGAGATGAGAGAGGCAAAGGTAGAGGAGTACATGAACTTACGGCAGGGCTCTATAACTGTTAAGGAGTACTGCTTGAAGTTCAATCAGTTGGCCAAACACGCTCTTGACTTGATAGCAGATAACCGGGCTAGTATGAGTAAATTTGTGACAGAGGTGTCGAGCTATGTTGTTAAGGAGTGCAGGTCTGCTATGCTTAACCGTGCGATGAACCTTTCTCGACTGATGACACATGCCCAATAGATTGAAGCAGACAAGATCAAGGAGAGGGACAAAATGAGAGGGAATAAGAGAGCTATGTCCGAGCAGCACGGACATGGCCAACCTAGATCTCAAGGAGGGGACCACCCTCTGTTTCAAAATCGCTCATCTACATCAGCACCGTCGTCAGCTAGTGCTCCCGCGCCTAGGGGTAGGCAGGAGCAAGGTAATAGGTCATATTTGTCCAGGTCCCAGTACAGTGTTGGCAGTAAGCCTAATTATCTTCCGTGTCCTAAGTGTGGTAGGGCCCATCCGGGTGAGTGTTGGGGCGAGAAGAAAGGTTGTTTCGGGTGTGGTAACTTGGGTCACAAACTTAGGGAGTGCCCACATGCCAGGCAAGGGCGACGTGATAATCGCCCTTAGACTCAAACTACTAGTGCTCACGCTCCGGTAACTCGCTCAGCCCCAACTCAGGGTGCTTCTTCCAGCACTGCTGGCGGTCAGCGCCAGAATAGGTTCTATGCTCTGCCTTCTCGCCAGGAGCAAGAGAACTCTCTCGATGTCGTTACGGGTATGCTTCGTATATTTTAGTTTAATGTTTATACATTGTTGGACCCTGGGTCCAGTTTTTCATATGTGACATCTCGGGTTGCTGTAAATTTTGAAGTAAGTCCCTAGAATATTCCTGAGCCTATCCTAGTCTCTACCCCAGTGGGTGAGTCTGTTGTTGCCCGAAAAGTGTATAAAAAGTGTCCTGTTTCTATTCTTCATAAAGTTATGTTTACTGATCTGATAGAGTTGGACATGGTAGATTTTGATTTTATTTTGGGTATGGACTGGCTTCACTCTTGTTACGCATCCATAGACTGTCGTACCTGTGTAGTCAAGTTTCAGTTTCCTGGTGAGTCTGTTTTCGAATGGTCCGAAAATTCAGTATCCCCTAAGAGTCATTTTATATCATATCTCAAAGCCAGAAAGCTTATTTCCAAAGGATGTACTTATCACCTAGTCAGAGTTAAAGACACTAAGTTTGAGACTCAAACTATCCAGTCAGTTAGCATTGTTAATGAGTTTCCTGATGTCTTTCTGGAAGATCTTCCTGGGGTACCTTCTAATAGAGAGATAGAATTCGAGATCGATCTTCTTCCCGATACCCAGCCCATTTTCATTCCTCCCTACCGTATGGCACCCGCAGAACTTAAGGAGTTAAAGAGCAACTCAAAGATCTGTTAGATAAAGGGTTCATAAGGCCCAGCGTATCTCCTTGGGATGCACCTGTCCTATTCGTGCGGACGAAAGATGGCCCTTTGCGTATGTGCATTGACTATCGCCAGCTTAACAAAGTCACTGTCAAAAATAAGTATCCCCTCCCTAGAATAGATGATTTGTTTGATCAATTGCAAGGTGCAAGTTACTTCTCAAAGATAGACCTTCGCTCTGGCTATCATCAACTCAGAGTTAAAGAGTGTGATATCCTGAAAATAGCCTTTCGAACTCGCTATGGTCATTTCGAGTTTCTTGTTATGTCCTTCGGGCTAACTAATACCTCAGCAGCTTTCATGGACCTCATGAATCGAGTGTTCAGACCATACCTTGATATGTTTGTCATAGTGTTTATAGATGATATTTTGTTATACTCCCGTAGTGAAAATGACCATGCCAATCATCTCCAAATTATCTTGCAAACCCTTAGAGATCATCAATTATTTGCCAAATTCAGCAAGTGTGAGTTTTGGTTAGGGTCAGTTGCTTTTCTGGGTCATATTATTTCTTCTGAAGGTATAAAGGTCGATCCCCAAAAGACAGAAGTCGTTAAAAACTGGCCTAGACCTATCTCTCCGTCTGATATCCGAAGTTTCTTGGGTCTAGCTGGCTATTACCACCGTTTTGTTAAAGGTTTCTCCTCTATAGCGTCTCTTATGACCAGGTTGACCCAAAAAAAAGTTGTTCTTGTGGTTCGATTCTTATGAGAAAGGTTTTTAGGAGTTGAAGACTCAACTCACTTCAGCCCCAGTTTTGACTCGGCCTGATGGCGTTGATGTTTTTGTGGTATATTATGACACTTCTAGAGTTGGTTTGGGTTGTGTATTGATGCAAAGAGGTAAAGTTATAGCTTATGCTTCTAGACAGTTGAAACCCCATAAGAAGAATTACCCAACCCATGATCTCGAGTTAGCTGCTATTGTGTTTGCTTTGAAAATCTGGAGACACTACTTGTATGGTGTTCATGTTGATGTATTTACTGATCATAAGAGTCTGCAATATGTATTTACCCAGAGAGAGTTGAACCTTAGGCAGAGAAGGTGGTTAGAGTTGTTGAAAGACTACGATATGAGTGTGTTGTACCATCCGGGCAAGGCCAACGTAGTGGTAGACCCCTTAGCAGGGTATCCATGGGTAGTGTTTCTCATGTAGATAAAGATAAAAAGGATTTAGCTCGTTATGTGCACTGTTTGGCTAGGTTGGGCGTTAGACTGCTTGATTCTGCTGAAGGAAGTATGTTAGTTCAGAGTAGTTTCGAATCCCCCTTGGTTTCAAAAGTAAAAGAGAAGCAAGACTTAGATGTTTGTTTGGTCAGACTGAAGGAGTCAGTCAAGGACCAAAAAGTGTAGATTTTCTCCCGAGGGGGAGATGGTGTGTTGAGATTGCATGGTAGATTATGTGTTCTGAATGTTGTTAATCTGAGGCAGAGGATTATGGTTGAAGTGCAAGGTGCACGATATTCTATTCATCTTAGTGCCACCAAGATGTACCACGATTTGCGGGAAATCTATTAGTGAAGTGGCATGAAGAAAGATATAGCAGCATTTGTAGCTAAGTGTGCAACGTGCCAACAGGTTGAGGTAGAACACCAAAGACCTGGTGGTAAGATGCAGGAGTTTGGTATCCCCACCTGGAAGTGAGAAGAGATAAATATGGATTTTGTGACTGGTTTACCTCCTTCCCGAAGCCATCATGATTCTATTTGGGTTGTTGTTGATAGGTTGACTAAGTCTGCACACTTCTTGCCTGTACATACTTCTTATACTGCTGAGGACTACGCTAGATTGTATATCCGAGAGTTAGTCAGATTGCATGGTGTTTCCTTGTCTATCATTTTGGACAGGGGTACTCAGTTTACTTCGCAGTTTTGGAAGTTATTTTAGAAGGGTCTTGGTACCCAAGTACATTTGAGTTCTGCTTTTCACCCGCAAACAGATAGTCAGGCTGAAAGGACCATCCAGACTTTAGAGGATATGTTGAAAGCGTGCTCCCTTGATTTCAAGGGGAGTTGGGATAAGCATTTACCGTTGATAGAGTTTGCTTACAACAATAGTTATCACTCTAGTGTTGGCATGGCCCCGTTTGAGGCCTTGTATGGGAGAAAATATAGGTCTCCCATAGGTTGGTTCGAAGTGGGTGAAGCTACTGTGAGTGGTCCTGATTCGGTATTTGAGGCTATGGAAAAAGTTAAGTTGATTAGAGAAAGTTTAAAAACAACTCAGAATCGTCAGAAGTCGTATGCGGATGTAAGGAGAAGAGACCTTGAGTTCGAAGTTGATGACTTGGTGTATTTGAAGATTTCGCCCATGAAAGAGGTGAAGAGATTTAGGAAGAAGGGGAAGCTTAGTCCCTGTTATGTTGGCCCTTACAGAGTCCTTAGCCGTGTTGGTAAGGTAGCTTATGAGGTTGAGTTGCCTTCAGAGTTGTCTGTTGTTCATCCTGTCTTCCATGTTTCCATGCTTAGAAAGCATATTGGCGATTCCGTGGTAGTAGATCCTTCTGTGAATGCTGAAGTTCAGAATAGTCTTTCCATTGATGAGACCCCCATTGAGATCCTCGACTTCCAAGTCCGGAGACTAAGGAACAAAGAAGTTCCCTTGGTCAAAGTGTTGTGGTGAAACCAATCGGTTGAGGGTGCAACTTGGGAAGCCGAGGCGGATATGTGATCCAAGTACCCGCACCTATTTTCTGCAAGCTCCGATCAAGCTGAGGGTACCGTTCTTCTCTAAATCATCCCTTTTATATTCAAAGTTGTAGCAGTTCAACTGTTATTTCTTATTGTTCGGCTGTTATTTCGTGAGTTTTATGCATTTTATGTTGTATCCGGAGTTTAGAACGAAGTGGAGATGAGTTTAGTAAGTTACCTCAGCTGTATATCATTCGTTTCCCTTGTATTTTTGGCATATCAAGCATCATTCGAGGACGAATGTTCCCAAGGGGGAGATAATGTAAGACCCGAAAAATTTTCCACATCGTTAACACCTTCGAAATAAGTCAAGTTGAGTTTAACACTTAGACATTTTATTAAGTGTTCCAACACTTAGTCATTTTTCTAGCCTTGAATCTTTGTTGAATTAATTCGTGACCTTCGTTTCTTGATATTTTTGTTGTGTTGCGATGGGTCAAGGTCGTAGTATGTTCCGGGTGAGTTTCAGAATTTTTAGACAAGCCTAAGATCATATTTGGGTGTGCATTCCAGTAGCTGCGCGCGATCTGCCCGCATTGCCCGCTCTATCGCGCGGCCAAATTCCATGCAAGGCAGGCGATTATGCCCGCGCCTCCTGGCTTATTGCGATCAATCTAGCAGGCGGCGCATGGTGAATTGCACTGCTCTAAGACAGGCGATGCCTGGCTAATCGTGCCTAGCCATTTTCAGCATTCCAAATCCGTGTCATTAATGGCAAAATGGTAAATATTGAAGCCTCTATCCTCTCTAACACGGGATTTAATCCCTCAAACCCCAAAATAATATCACTTTCACCCAAATTGACCAAGAACAACACTTAGGGTTTCTATAAAGAAACCAAGAGAGCTCGTAATTCAACCGTGACTTTTTAAAGATTTTTAGATATTCGAAATCCTTGTTCCAAGGGCTACAAGAAGCACATAACAATTCCGTGAATAGTGTGTCGAAGTAGAGAATTCATCCTAAGGCTCCAATCTTGAGGTATGTGGGAATTTTCAACAAGAACATTCTTTCGTTCTTGTGCCCAAAGCTATTTTTCTTTACAATAATATGTGATTTGATATGTTTTACTACTAATTCGAATATATGAATTTATAACTTGTGATG
>NW_025883835.1:0-1787 GCF_002878395.1 Capsicum annuum
CTTTTAGCTGATTGGATAAAAAGTGCCCGGTTGAATCAAAATTCAGGTGATTTAGGGGTCTAATAGGTACAGGCATTAGTTGAAGGGTCTATTTTCGGGACAAATTTAAGTGTCTGATGATGACTTAAGCCAAAATATTTTGATACTTATATTGATTTAAATAACTTAATCTGAAAGTAACAAATTAGAGGCCAAGTCCATATTTATTGAGCATGGTTAAATGATATGAAATTTTCAGTCGTGATAGGGTTGCATTAGGGATCGACTCTTAGCCCATTTTTATTTTCCTTGGTGATGGATGTTTTGACGTGACATATTCAAGGGGAGCTGCCTTGGTGTATGTTATTCGTAGATGATGTGGTTCTGATTGACGAGACTCGGGGTGGAGTTAACGATAAATTGGAAATGTGGAAGCAGACGCTTGAGTCTAAAGGATTTCAGTTAAGTAGGACCAAGACGGAGTACTTGGAGTGTAAGTTCGGTGATGTGTCACAGGAGGCTGGAGTGGTTGTGAAGTTGAATCCTCAGGCCATTCAGAAGAGGAAGAGTTTCAAGTATTTAGGGTCTATGATTCAGGACAATGGTGAGATTGACAAGGACGTCACGCATCGTATTGGGGCAGGATGGTCGAAATGGAGGCTCGCTTCGAGAGTTCTATGTGATAAGAAGGTGCCTCTGAAGCTTAAAGGTAAGTTCTATAGAGTGGTAGTCCGGTTGGCTATGGTGTATGGAGCGGAGTGTTGGCCAGTTAAGAACTCCCACATCCAAAAGTTGAAGGTGGCGGAGATGAGAATGTTGCAATGGATGTGTGGGCATACTAAGAAAGATAGGGTAAGGAATGAGATTATTCGAGAGAAGGTAGGAGTTACCTCCGTGGAGGATAAGATGCGAGAAGTAAGGTTACGTTGGTTCGGGCACGTGATGAGGAGGGGCTTAGATGCTCCTGTGCGGAGGTGTGAGACACTGACTATAGATGGTTTTAGGCGGGGTAGAGGTAGACTAAAGAAATATTGGAGGGAGGTTATTAGGCATGATATGGAGCAGTTATAGCTAATGGAGGACATGACCCTTGATAGGAAGGTGTGGAGGAAGCGGATTAGGGCAGAGGGTTAGGGATGGGAGGGCATCGGTAATAGTAGGGGTGCGCTCCTCGAGGCCTGGAGTTTTTTGTTCGTGGCTAGCGGTGTTAGTTTATTTTGCTTATCGTACTAGTTTATATATGTGCTTATCTTTTGTGTTTGGTATTCTGTTAGTTTGTCTTGTGTACCATACTAGTTAAATACACTTATATTTGGGTTGGTATATGAGTATCGGTCCTAAGCCAGGGGTCTATCGGAAACAGCCTCTCTAATTCTCCTGAGGTAGTGGTATGATCTGTGTACACTCTACCCTTCCCAGACCCCACTAGGTGGGAATACACTGGATATGTTGTTGTTGTTGTTGTGTTGGTTAAGTGATATGAAATTGTTAAATAGACTATCTTGTATTTACTGGCTTGATGTAAATATATATTTTTTAAAAATATTCTTAATTTAGATATTATTTTTTTTCATAACTAACTTATACATGCTCTGATACCACAGCGGAATGAGTGAACATCTCATTTAAATGTTCAAGTTGTTAGAAAGAGCACAATTTTTATTTATTTAATTTGTACTTCCAGACTTCCTTACATTCGTGCTTTCTTTTATTTTTTATATAGTTATTTTGATTTCTATGTCTATTGAGAAAGAAACAAGTGATGAAGATATAGCTAGTGGTGAAGAAAAGAGAGGCAAAAGTGAGTC
>NW_025883836.1:0-2663 GCF_002878395.1 Capsicum annuum
CCCAACATAGACCCTATTTGGGAACACAATATAACAAAGACATTCGACAAAGAAAAAACTAACATTCGAATAATAATCCCATGACCTGATAGAATTAGTAATAGGGCATCTCTACATTCGATAATAGAAATTACAACTCAATGTCTTATAGACAAAAATAGTCATAAACATTCGTCTTGAATACAAAAGACAGAATAGAGATATAAGGGAAAAAGTGCAACTTAAACTCCAAGAGCTCACCCTATCACCTAATGGTAACCGCATGACCTAAACTCAATGGTGGCAACTAGAACTCGGGTCTGCATAAAAAAATACAAAAGTGTAATATGAGTACCAAAATATGGGTACTCAGTAGGAATTATCGACCGACTGAGATAAATTATAATATAAGGATGATATAGAGTAAGATTATAACTTAATGTCAAGGTAAAGAATAAAACCTAAATCTTCTCTGGTATCACTATATAAAATAACTAATCAACTAGAACAATAGTACGACACTCCATATCCACATATACCATAACCTTCATACAACATGCATAATCATTTTGGAAATGTAAAGAAACATATATAGAATAACAATGATGTAATTACCATAATAAACACAACTACCATAATTAGAGTATAAAGCAAAAGAACATACCATGATGTCCCATACCATCTGGAATTGCACTCAAGGAATACAAATAAGGAACTCGTCATAGCGTCCCATACCACTGGAGAGTATAGCAAAAGAAAAATTCATCAACTTATCAAAGCACAACTACAAAAGAAACTCACCAAAGCCATGGGTTGTACATTCCCTCCATGGCCTCTTACCAAGGTCTACAATAAACATCAACACTATAATTTTTCCCTCCATGGCTTCTTACCGAGGTCTACAAGAAATATCTACACTATAATTTGACCCAACGAAGCCGATATCACCATATCATGTTTATATAGTTATTTAATCTTTAATTCATCAATAAACTTCATATCTATCCTATACTAGCTAGCCTCTATTTCCATGAGCCACTAGTTTACAAGTATACTAGTTTACTAGTCATCAAACAAGGAAAAAGTACAAGTTACCAACACTATTATTTATTCACCCATCACAAAACCATCTTCTAGTTAGCCTCCTAATTACATAAACCTTAAATTAATCCACCACGACATCACATACTAGATGTCAACTTAACCAGTAATCATATAATAGTAGGTCTATTAGCATTGAACATGTTTCAACCTTAAGGAGTAGTTTCCATATTTTAGCTAAGTAAGGTCCACCAACCGGTTCACTAGGCTTCAAGACTACCAGTCATAGTCAGTTATTTAAGATAACTAGTTATCAAATAAGCCACTTTACTAGGAGAAATTCCATAACATAATCATTTATCTAAGTCAAGTAGATTTACTAGGTGAGCCCTTAGTTCTTCACACTATTACACTTGTCAATTCGCCTTAACTTAATACTCGGCATAATCTACTTATACATACTAATTAGATTTAGCAAGGGTCACACCTCTTATCTAGTATTAATGACAAGAATGGATAACAATTTACCATGGAAGACATTATGTCCCAAGTACATAAATGGGTTTAGCCACACACGGCACAACCTCACATACATACACGTATTCATATATACAGTGTAACACCCCAAAATATCATCCCGAGATGCCACACAGTGCCCAAGGCTACATATAGCCTTAAGATAACCCTTTAAGCCAAAACACTAACCTTGGGTTCCAACACAACAACATACACGCTACGATAAGGATATATATATAAGTACATATTATATCACATCGCACATGGCACGGAATATTGTTAGATTGTACATATATGGAATGAGCCATTAGGACAAATCCCCAACTGAATAAATATACCAAAGGGATCACAAAACAACCGCACCAAAACTAGCAACTTGGTCCTCGAACCATGAGGACTCACCAATGAAAGAATGTAGATGCGACACTCGGATATCACTATCGCGACTGCGGCTGAGTACCTGAACCTAAATTATGGTAAGAATGTAGCCCATAGAGAAATATATGAGTCAGCACAAGATATGTACTGAGTATGTGAGGGCACATGCAAAATTTAAATAATATTATAAATTTTGTAAAAACATATATACGGACCATAATGAAACACCTAGCTTGAGTGACATTGAATCATGCAACTCATAACATCTTAGATAGGAAACATAGGAGAAAAACCTCATAAATCATTACAGACCATCATAGGCAACTTGACTTACCACATCAAAACTTGGAGTGACTTGGTATTTCAATAAACATGACTCTTATGGACAGGAGAGTTTCCTATAACCGACAACCCCACGTGAGCTACGTGGAATACCAATATTTGAAACCCCAGTTGGAGGGAGCGTCATACTCTTTGCTAAGGAGTACGACCTTAAAACTGCAATAATCACAATTAGGCACTCTGGCTAATAATATCATCATCAAACAACCCTAAGGTGGCACATAGGTTTGGGGAAATACTAAATTTCCCTCTCGGTGCTAAGTACTACTTCCCGACAAGCTCAGAACGCGTTAGGAAATCCACCACAACATCACAAGGGTCTATCATAAAGACCAAATCAAATCTCTTTCTCATTTATCAAATCATATCAATTTGTGGATTTCTAACTCAACACATTTTAGCTCAAA
>NW_025883837.1:0-2595 GCF_002878395.1 Capsicum annuum
TAGAGAAATAACTGGCACCCTGAAATTGGTTAAACAATTCATCAATTCTGGGGAGTGGATACCTATTCTTGACCGTAACTTTGTTTAACTGATGGTAATCTATGCACATTCTGAGAGAACTGTCTTGCTTACGCATGAATAAAACTGGTGCGCCCCACGGGGATACACTGGGTATGATGAATCCCTTATCTAAGAGATCTTTTAACTATTTCTTTAATTCTCTAAGTTCTATTGGAGCTATTCTGTATGGTGGAATAGATATGGGATGAGTATTGGGAGAAGATCAATTCTGAAATTAATTTTTCTTTAGAGAGGGACTCCGGAAAGATCTTCAGGAAATACATCATGGAATTCACATGCTACTAACAGTGATTCAAGAGTAAGGTTTTTTGAACTGGAGTCCTTGACTCGCACAAGGTGATAGACACATCCTTTAGATATCATTTTCCTCGCTCGAAGGTAAGAAACAAACTGACCCCTAAATGCTGAAGTACTATCCTTCCACTCTAGGACGGGTTCATTCAGAAACTAAAATAGGATAACTCTGTTTCTATAGTCAACTAAGGTATAGTAGGAAGAAGCCAATCCATGCCGAGAATGACATCAAAATTCTTCATCTCTAATTCAACTAAATCCACTAAAGTGATTTTTTGAGATATCATAACCAGACAGTTCCTATATACCCGTCAGGCTATGATGGGTTTACCTATTGGATTAGAGACTGCGAAAGGCTCTACTAGAATTTTGGGACTGACTTTGAAATCAACTGCTATATAAGGAGTAACAAACGACAAAGAAGCTTCTAGATCTAGCAAAGCATAAACATATAAGTGATAAAGTTATAACTTACCAGTGAACATATCAGGAGAACTTTCCTGATCCTGTTAGGGCTGAAGAGCGTAGAGTCTGTTTGGACGTAGCCCACTGGTGGCACTGGATGAGGCACCATGCTGATTCAGGCAACTGAACTGAGATGGAGGATGGTTTTGCTAACCCTGAGAACCTAACTGGGGATAATCTTTAACTCTCTGTCTTGCATTTCCATATCTGAAACAAACATCATTACCAGCTCTGCAAATACCCTGATGGTTCTTGACATAAGTCTAACAAAGAGGATTGGTTCGAGCACTGCTAACACTACCCTGAGACGTAGAGCCTGGCGGCCTATCTCTATTGCGATCTCTAAATTTCAGCACTGGGGCACTGGCTGAGGATAGAGTTGGAACTGAGGGTTTTGGGTGAAACTGAGAATAATTCCCACTTTTTGACTTAGGTTGAGAAAAGTTAAAGATACTCGTTCTAGCTTTTTTGTTCTGCTTCTCTCTCTCCTTATTCTTCTGCTTCTCTATCTGCTGAGCATGGATCATGAGCCTAGCCAATTCCATCTTACTAATCAACATTACAGTCCTGCTCTCTTTGACCACACTATCATTCACCCCAGACACATACTCATTTGGGATTTGCTATCTGCCACCACATGAGGAGCGTATCTAGCTAATTGAGTAAACTTGAGAGAATACTCATTGACTATCATATTACCCTATTTTAGATTAATAAACTCTAACACCTTATTTTCTCTCAGCTCTAGGGGAAAGAATCTATCTAGAAAAGCAGTGGCAAACTCTTTCCACTCTATGGACCCTATATCTACGGCCTTCTCGGCTTTCCACTGTTTGAACCAAGTATGAGCCACATCTTGCAACTAATATACAGCTAGACCAGCACTATCACTAGTCGTCACCCCCATAATATCAGTAAACCCTTGCACTTGATCAAGGAATTCCTGAGGGTCCTCATCTGATTTATACCCAGAAAAAGATGGAGGGTTCATTTGGGTGAAGTCTCAAATTTTAGCTGCATCAGTATTGACTACTGGGTTGGCCAGAATAGTAGTTAGACATTTATTTTGAGCAGCAACTAAATGAGCTAGGGTGGTGAAAGTTGCCTTAAACTCAGCATGGGAGACATGCTCACCTAAAGAATTTGGCTGATCGGGCTGAGGGGCAGATTGATCCCCATTTCTTTTCCCTGAGTCCTCTTTGGCGGCATTTTCTATAATGGAAGAGAAACTTGGATTAGAAAGAGTTTATCTGAAGCTCATGCTCACTTGAATGATATGAATACTGAAAAAGGGGAAATGATTCCTAAAAATATCTCGTAGCCTCCTGTACATAAATATGCCGCGCTATACACCCATGCACAAGACTCTACTAGATACAACTTTCAGACTTTCTAGGACACTGTTGAATGTTAGGCTCTGATAGCAAGTTTGTAACCCTCGAGTATGGTACCCCCGACGCTACACGGTGCTCATAATCCCGTAAGACCATAAGCTAACCCATGACTAGTACCTGCTATAATAACTGAGCAATAATACTGTATAATGCAGAATAATAGGCTGAAATGCCATAAGGTTCAAAAATGTAATACTAATAAAGAGAAATGATAAAATTTGATAACACATCAGAAACTGAAATACTGAATACTATCTGAACATCTAGTATGAAAAGCCTTTAAAACTAAACTATCTGAATAACGAGTTGATGGGAAACTATCTGAATAACGAGTTGATGGGACAATTCCTCAATTAACTCC
>NW_025883838.1:0-3048 GCF_002878395.1 Capsicum annuum
AAGGTCGGAACTATTATGATAAGCCTGGTTATAAAGATAGGAAGCAGGGAAACTGGAGAAGCAATAATGATAGGAGCGGTCTATATATCCTTCCTGAAAATCATGAGGCTGCTATAACAAGTTTTGAAAAGATTTCCATGGAGGACATGATGGCTAAGTTGCTAAAGAGAGTGGAGGCTACCAACTCTGGTGTGACTACCATGAAGATCAATCTGTCATCTATTAGTCAGTTGGTAAACTCACACTCCACCGCAATCAAATAGTTAGAGCAACAGACGAGCCAACTCTCCACAACATTTAACCAGAGAAAGAGCGGAACATTACCAAGTGATACGATCTAGAATCCACGGAATTATGGCTCATGTAAGGCGATTACCACTAGGAGTGGTAAGATGCTATGTGGCCCTTCTGTGGGCAAAAGTTTGGTTGAAGATATGACTGAGGCAGAGGATGAACTCAAAGAAGAATTTCCAATGGAGTTTGAGAAGCTGGATGGTTCTAATGATGCTCTGGAAAAATAGAAAGAGAAGGAGAAGGAGGTATTGTTGAAAACTCTCCCAAGACCACCACCTCTCTTTAGTCAATGATTAAAGAAACGAACTGATGATGCAAAATTCAGCAAGTTCATGGTAGTGCTCAAATAATTGACAATAAATATACCTTTGGTAGAGGTACTCAAGCAAATGTCAGGATATGCTAAGTTCATAAAGGACCTTGTGAATAAGAAAAGAGTGGTGAGCTATGAATCAGAGGATAATCTCTATCATTATAGCGTTATTTCTACGAGGACCTTGGTGCAGAAGAAGCCAGACCCAGGAGCATTTACTATTCCCTGTACGATTGGGTCTATGGAATTTGTTAAGGCATTATGTGATCTGGGAGCGAGCATTAATTTGATGCCGCTGGCTGTATATAGAAATCTGGGTTTGGGAAATCCCACACCCACCAACATGCGACTCGTGATGGTGGATAGGTCAGTAAAACAACCTGTTGGTACTTTGTATGATGTGTTGGTGAAAGTAGATAGCTTCATATTACCTGTATATTTCATCATTCTGGATTGCAAGGTAGACTTTGAGGTGCCCATAATCTTGGGTTGACTTTTCCTCGCAATCGGAAGTGTGTTAATTGATTTGAGAGCGAATGAGCACTTATTCAGGATGAATGATAAAGTGGTACAATTTGATGTGTTCTAATCAATGAAACAGCATGAAGAAATGAGTGTGTTCTCATTAGTTGATGTGTATTATGAGGAAGAACAGGAGGTGTCAATGGAGGAGCAACTTGTTGTCGAGCCTTTAGCCACAGTTTTGATGAATTTTGATCGTGAAGGAATTGAGAAGTACGAAGAGACTGTTTGTGCTTTGTCAGGAATGGGTTCATATCCTTATTCTCCTAAGAGGCTATACCTTGATCTTGCTGATCGGCCGACACCATCGGCTAAGCCATCTATTGAAGAGCCACCGGTGTTGGAATTGAAAGAATTGCCTGGGTACTTAAGGTATGCATTTTTGGGCAATGAAAACACGTTAACCATTATTATTGTGACTGATTTGGGTAAGCAACAGGTAGAAGAACTTATTTCAGTACTTTAGACGTACAAGAGAGCAATAGGATGGACCATCGCAGATATTATTGGCGTTCCCCTTGGCACTGTATGCATAAAATACAACTTGAGGAGGATTGTATTCCAACCATCGAGCACCAGCTTCGTCTTAACCCACCAATGTAAGAGGTGGTTAAGAATAAAATTATTAAGTGGTTGGATGCAAGAGTGGTTTACCCTATTTTGACAGCAAATGGATGAGCCCAGTTCAATGCGTGCCCAAAAAAGGGGGCATGATTGTGGTTGCAAATGAAAGAAATAAGTTGATTCCACTTAGGCCTGTGACTGGGTGGAGAGTTTGCATGGAACCACCGCAAACTAAATTCATGGACTTTGAAAGACCAATTCCCGATGCCTTTTTTGGACCAAATGCTTGATCGATTAGCCGGAAGGGGATGGTATTGCTTCTTGGATGGTTATTCAAGATATAACCAGATCTGTATTGCTCCTGAAGACCAGGAGAATACAACATTCACGTGTCCATATGGAACCTTTGCATTTAAGAGGATGTCATTTGGGATATGCAATGCACCCGCTATTTTTCAACGGTGCATGATATTTATCTTCTCAGATATGGTGGAGGATACCATAGAGGTATTCATGGATGATTTCTCTATGGTAGAATATTCATTTGAGATACATTTGGAAAACCTGAGTATAGCTTTACAATGATGTTTTGAATTGAATTTGGTGTTTAATTGGAAGAAATGCCACTTTATGATAAAGGAGGGCATCATTCTCGGGCACAAAATTTTAGCAAAAGAGATAGAAGTTGATCGAGTCAAGGTTTAATTTATTGAGAAACTACCATCTCTCACTTCAGTGAAGGGAGTACATAGTTTTCTTAGACATGCTGGCTTTTACCGGAGGTTTATAAGAGATTTCTCGAAGGTTGCAAATCCACTTTGCAAAATTTTAGAGAAAAAAGTAAAGTTTTCCTTCGATGATGATTGCTTGAAGGCATTTGAATGCATTAAAAAAAAGCTGGTTAAGGCCCCTATCATTGTTGTACTGGACTGGTCAAAACCGTTTGAGATCATGTGTGATGCAAGCGGTGTTGCCCTTAGAGCTGTATTGGGACAAAAAAAAGACAGACTATTTAATCTAATATACTATGCCAGCAAAGCACTGAATGGAGCACAAAAGAGCTACACTGCACTGAGTAGGAACTCCTGGCTGTAGTGTATGCTTTTGAGAAATTTAGGGCTTACTTGCTTGGGATCAAGGTGGTGGTCCCCACTGACCATGCAGCCTTGAGGTATTTGATGACTAAGAAGAATGCAAAACCAAGGCTAATTAGATGGGTGTTACTGCTACAAGAATTTGACTTTGAAGTCAAAGATAGGAAAGGTTGTGAAAATCAGGTTACGGATCATCTGTCTAGAATGGAAGGTAAGCAGGTAATTAGTGATGAAATGGAGATAAATGATACATTTCATGAT
>NW_025883839.1:0-1160 GCF_002878395.1 Capsicum annuum
CGACGGTTCAATAGGAGAAATATGCTGAATTTGAGGAAGCCTTCTAGATAAAGAGAAAGAATTGCGATAAGCAGGAGGATTGTCAAATTGAAGACAAATTTGTCCATCTGAGTTCTGAGTTACTCGCGTTAACTCTGAATTAGTTACTTCATTTGCTAACTGCTTCGGAGAAGTAACAGAGTTTAAAACCCAAGTTTGAGGGAAGTCAATTTCATCCCATCGAATAGGTCTTCGAGTAGTTATTTTTGATTTTATAAAATTTGTTTCAATAAGAAGAGTGCAATCAGAATTATCATCTATCAATTTACAACGAGGATTTAGAGTAGATAATAAGCGATAATATATGCGGTAAGAAAAGCCAATAAGTTCAGATCCTGGAGCATAATTATATCCATGAGTTTTTACATTTAGAGTTAACGCATGAAGGATATTTACATCGGTTAAAGATAATAATAAATTAGGCTGAGTGTTGAAGTAAACAGGACCATAGGCAAGAGTTGATTCTATAGAACCCATTAAAGATTTTCGAAAATTTAAATTCCTAGCATCGCGTAGAGCAGCTAAGAATGTCTCAGGAAGACCTTTCAAGGTTAGAGGTCGAAAAGCAATTTGTACAAGGCCAATATGCATATAGTTGAAATTGCGTTTAAACATATCAATATCTCGCTTATGCAGAAGTTGAATAATCTGTTCATCAGTATTTAGAGCAAGAGATTGTTCGGAAGTTTTAATAATCTGTTTATGCTTGATTTATCAAAAAACCCATATTCATAGATAGTTTTTAATTCA
This sequence comes from Capsicum annuum, assembly GCF_002878395.1. Lineage (NCBI taxonomy): Eukaryota > Viridiplantae > Streptophyta > Magnoliopsida > Solanales > Solanaceae > Capsicum > Capsicum annuum. The sequence continues at coordinate 790 of NW_025883839.1, forward strand.
ACCTTCGGAATAGTCCATTTATTCAGAAGATCTATATCTTGAGGCAAATCTACCTCTTCGAGTTTAGTACTTTTAGTACTTATTTCGCCCAAGTCCATTAATGAAAGTTTTTATGCTCATACAAATTGTTTTCACCATCTCTAGTATATGTACTATGAAAGTTCCCAGGCGAACGATTCGAGTATTCCTTGGCGCTTTCCGCGCCGGGTTCGTTGGTCGCCCGGCGCGCGCGCTGGGGCGCGCGCGCCGAGGACGGGGGGGAGGCACTCGTGCGGAGTGCCGGAGCACCCCGCCCGCGCGGACTCCCCAGTTGTTAAACGCGTTCGCGGGGTCGTTCTGCTGTGCAGGTTTCGACAATGATCCTTCCGCGG
>NW_025883840.1:0-5085 GCF_002878395.1 Capsicum annuum
ATACTCCAATTACATTCACATGCCATGCATATTCATACAACATCCTCCAATATCAAGTTTGGATTCATTTATCCTTCCAACCAATCCATTAAACCAAATTGAGCCATAGACATAAATAATCATCAATTCAATAGTATATCACCATATCCACCTTCCATAACTCAATTACCATATCCACCTTCCATAACTCAATTACCATATCCACCTTCCATAATTCAATACATCCAAACCATGCAAAATAGTCCATAACTCTATTTTCATCACCTTTCAATAACAACCAATACGTATAATCCTCTATCACACATATACATATGGAAAAGAAAAAAGACAAATAATATTCATACCTTAGAATTCACCTCTTGATTATGCAATCCTTTTTGCACAAATAATAGGTGCTGTTCGAAGCTCTCGAGATGACAAACATAGTTATCAGATTACTTTGGAATTTCTACGGTTCAATCAAAAGTAATTTAAAGGTCAAATTTGGCTAGGGTTTGTTCTTTCTCAATGATTGATGATGAAAATGAGTTTTTTAAACTCATATACATGTATATACACAAATATTCTCATCCATAATATAATAGGAAGTGATCAAAATGCCTTTAAAATTTAAATAATGTCAAATCTGTCCTTTGGTGGACTGTTTTGATAAGCTAAAGTAGATTGACCATAAATCTTTGATCCGACATTGGATTTGGGTGAAATTGGTATAGCTGGAAGGATAATTCAAAGGGCTTTCATTTCATATAAAGTAGGCCATCCAGTTCATTCTGTACAAGGAGTTATGGTCGTCTGAAGTTGACCCTAAAAATCTATTTTGATAGGCTGAAGTAAAACGAGTATAACTCCTTACTCAGACATTGGGTTTAGATGAAACCAATTGCATTGGAAATAAGACTCAAAGATATTTATTTTCATTGGTCGCAGATCTTCCAGTTCATTATATTAAGGGATTTATGATCATTCGAAATTGACCCAAAAATTCGGCTGGCCTCAGTAGTTTGTGTGCAGGAAATTTTCCTGCACATTTACTATTCCCAAATATCCCGGCAACCGTTTTATAGCTTCGAACGTGCTCGATTATATCTAAAACCTATCCATTTTTGAAAATCTTAATATCGTTGGAAAGCTTATTCAATAACCTTCGCATGGAACCATCGACGGGCAAATTCCGGTATAAATAAAATAAAAAAAATTAATTCCATATAAATAAGACCAATACACGTACTTGAATACGCCAATACACGTACTTGAATACGGGGTGTTACAGTTTTGGGGTTGTGGGTCATGACCTCCTTCCCTTTCCCTTGGGATGAGGATGCTTCTGCAGCCTCCGGTTCTTTTCTCTTCTTTGAGAGTGGTTTAATTTTCACAATAAAGTGACTTTCTATCGTAGGGCTTGGAAGGAGGATTGCTAACTCTTATTTTCCTAAGGCTCGAGTGGGTAGTACTATCACCATATCATATATCAGTTCTGTGAACTCTAGAGTAAGTGGCCTTCCTAGAGTTGAGGCCTCTATTTTTGGAACCCTTAAGCTGGCCAGAAGGTCCTCCACTTCTTTGTTTAAGTCCCTCAGCATCTCTATAGTGTGTTCCCTTTCCTATATTTCTAGGGCTAGGGATAGTGGGGGAGATGCTTGAGGTTGGCTTTGGGGGAGAGGGGGGGAAGCAGAGTTTGTGACAAAAACTGGACCTTGTATCAGGAGGTCCTGGTTCAGCAAGTAAAATCACATTTCAACAATCAGCACTAAATATATTAAAGTTAAGTACAATTCCTTCTTTAGGACTATAATTTTCTTAATTATGCCTAATTAGTATCACATGGACACCTACATTTATACAAATTAGGGAAAAAAGGGTTAGAAGTGAATGCAATTATAGTACAAAAATTGAGGGGTGAATTTCAATTTAAATTTCGACGAATTTATTGTGCATCAGGAAAAACAAAGGAAGGGTCAATTTATGTATAGTATTTGAAGGTCAGCGTAGTTTTTTTGGTGAATTTCACTTACCTGACAGTTTTCGGTAAGGTGAGGTCGGTGAAAAAAAGTTCCATTGACGGAACGACGGAATGGAACTATTCTGTAGCTTTGGAGGGCCGGTCTAAGGTGGAGCCCAGAGACTGAAGTCACTAATAGTGCTGTCGAATCGGTGAGCTGAGGCCAGTGACTTGAGTGTCGTCGCCGGTGCTGTCGGATCAGTGAGGTGAGTATGGTGGTCGCATCAGTGAGGTGAGTATCAGTGAGGTGAGGTGGTCGCGAGTGAAGTGAAAATTTCTCAATTGAGAGATACTAGGGTAATTACAAAGGGAAAAGGGGCAATTAAGATTGGGTTGGGTCGGGTCATTATCGAGTATTATAAAATTTTTGAGAAAATCAATCATAATAAGCGGTCGATTTAATTTTTAAAATAATTATCCTTCAAAAAATCACCACTTGTGGTCGATTTTTATTTAAAAATTAAAATCATAATAAATTGTATAATATTTATAATAACATCCAAATAATTTAATGCAATGCATATATAAATCAGATAAATAGTTATTTTATCATTACATTAACACGAGTAGTATATTTCCTCAATCGTACAATAATATCAATGCATTTCGTATATTAGGATGAACTTTGGTTAATTATCTTTTAAATACGATATTATATACCTCGTAATACAACCTGTTAGTCCGATAAATTATTGGTTAATTAGCTTATGTTATTATACTTCAATAATATACCCTTATCTACATTGGCGCAAGTAGTATATTTTCTCAATAGTATGATATCAACGTAATATTCAAAATATTTTTATATATAGATTCAGTTATCTAGCTTTTGATTACTGCATATGTCACTACACGAGATATACGTATATACATATATTCGATTGGCTATCAGTTTCCAAATGCGTACTATATATATCACATACACAATTTTATTAACCCATAATAATACAACGTATTTCACATATATTCAGATGAATTATCAGTTAATTTATCTTATGTTATTATACCTTCACTACATAATATATATACTATATGTACCTATACATAAACACACACACGCATACACTATCAATTATCAGGTTCTAAATACGTACTATATACATCACATACGTACATGAGTATATTACCCCATAATCTAATGTGAAGTATTTCATATACATACTTTAATGAGTTATCAATTAATTTGATTAGCTTACATTTATATAATTTCAACGTACAGTATATTATTACTTCGATCGTTTCAAATCAAGATACGGTTCAATATGTTTGGATAAATTCCGCTAGTTTTTGACTACATCGTTCACTGCATCATATATATATATATTAACTCTTGAATATATACTATATATATCATATCCACAAGTATATTACCTCATGATACAACACTTTCATTATATTCTGATGAATTATCGGTTATATATGTACATTACATTATTATAATTCCAATAGCATAATATTATTACCTCAACTGTTTGATATAGACATATTCATTATATAAAGATTGTGTTTAACGTAATTTAATGTATACACAGTAAAAAATATATTTATTTTATATACTGAAACATAAGTAAACGATAAAGATTATGTTTAACGTAATTTATTTATTTTATTTAATATATTTCTTAGTTTATTTTTTAGTATAATTTTTTTACAAAATTTAAGTTTAATTAATTATTATTATTATTATATTGGTTATCGACTACGTGTGATCAATGTAATTTAACAAAATAATATATTTAATTTTACATATAATAATTAAAATATATTTTTTTAATCAAAAAGTGACCTCAAGTGGTTGTTTTTGCATAGTGTTTTATTTTGTTATTTTTTAGTAAAAAATAACCAGAAGTGGTCTCTTTTTAAAAATACTAGATACTCATGCCCGTGCATGGCATGGGCATTTTGGCAACACTAATGTGCAAAAGAGATCACACTTTGGGAAAGATTATTTTCTACTTATTTTAATTGTTTAGTATAGGAGTAAAAGAAAAGAAATGTAGTACAATGAATACATTCAGTGTAGTCATTTAATAAGGAACAAAAAGATATTTATAAAAAAAATACTATCATGTATAATTCAATTACAAAGGTCTAAATAAAAATATTATTAAAATAATACATGAGGACAAAACTAATAAATATAAGAAAAAAATCATATGCATGTGTAACCATTTTATTTACTACTATATATAAGTGAAGGTTGAGGTGATTAAAATAATCGAAATACTCTTGGTAGTCACCCAACCTTCACTTTTATATAGTAGTACAAAGCAATATGCATGTGTAACTATTTTATTATACCATAAAAATGAGGAAAAAATTAATAAATAGAAAAAAAAAATCATATACATGTGTAAGCATTTTATTTACTACTACATATAAGTGAAGGTTGGGGTGACTAAAATTACCGAAATACCTTTGGTAGTCACCCCAACCTTTACTTATATATAGTAGTAATAGTAATTTATTAGTTTTATCCTCATTTTTATGATGCAATAAAATGGTTACACATGCATATTATTTTTTCTTATATTTATTAATTTTGTCCCCATGTATTATTTTAATAATATTTTTATTTAGATCTCTGTAATTGAATTATACATGACAGTATTTTTTTTATAAATATCTTTTTGTTCCTTATTAAATGATTACTAAGGGTATTTTGGTAATTTTATGGTGCAATAAAATGGTTACACATGCATATTGCTTTTTTCGTATATTTATTAGTCTTGTCCTCATTTTTATGGTGCAATAAAATAGTTAGACATGCATACAATGACAGATCTATACTCAAGTTAGGAGGTTCATCTGAACCGCCTTCAGCGAAAAATTATGCTATAAATACATGGTTGAAATTATTTTTTATGTATATATATTAAATATTGAACCTCCCTCGATTAGTTTTTATATTCACTTATGAACCCCCTTACTGAAAATTCTAACTCTACACTGCATGCATATTGCTTTTTTCTTATATTTATTAGTTTTGTCCTTACGTATTATATTAATAATATTTTTATTTAGACCTTTGTAATTGAATTATACATGGTAGTAATTTATTAGAAATATCTTTTTGTTCCTTAGTA
>NW_025883841.1:0-17816 GCF_002878395.1 Capsicum annuum
TTTTTCAGTATAAAGTATGATTTCTATATTGTTGGGTGTTGATGATCATGTTGTTGATATTGGGTGATTCCCAAGATGGAATCTTTATATGTTTTTTTGCGAATTAATGATATCATATGAGTTGGAAACATGTAAATTTGGTTGTTCATGATGTATAATTTGATGAAATCACCTATGCTTAAGATGTGCATGTAAGGTGTTTGATAAAATGCCTAAGAAACTAAAAATCATGCAATATAGCTAAATTATGACTAAGTGAAGGATTCATGATATGCCCTTACGTTCCAATGACTTCTATGTTATTAATGTGCCTTGTAAATGTTATTGAAATACTCATGAACTATTCTTATGAGATTATGCTATGTTTACTTGCAAATCCCACTTATGAACAAGATGTATGATAACCATGCAATTCATATAAACTTCTATGCTATTAGTAAGTGTTGCCAATATGATTATGCAACGAACATGATATTAAGATTGTGCAAGTATCCATGTGATATGAAATCCTTTCCATGCAATACATTGTTGATAACCATACTTAGTATGAGATCCCTTCTTATGATATTATAAATTATGGACTCTACTCTTATGATCAAGTCAGTCATGTGTGTCAGTTTCCTTCCATTAAGTCTTGGGGGTACTTGTACCTGAAAACTATAGCTGTATGCCTAGATCCATGTCATGTTTCACGATATCCAAACTCAAACTATGATTCCATTGACTTCAGCCAGTCATGTGACTCAACAAAACCTTATGATCTTAGTCAGTTGTCAGATATTAGTAACATTCCGCCAGTCAGTGGAATTCAGTAAGATTAAGTCATGCACAGTCAGTTATTCATGTCCAGTCCCTCCAGATGGGAGTAGAGGTTAGCACCGAGTGAACCCAAGGATGGGAACTCACCCGCCAGTTCAGGGTGTGATTCTTAGTAGGAATCTTTGTGTTCCATAACTACGTAGCCAGCGTAGGTTGAGACATCTTAACCCGTCAGATTAGGGATGATGAGGTGTCTTAACCCGTCATTTTAGGGTTCCTACCATTCTTATTGAGTACCCGCCAGATAAGGGTCACTCACAGATTGTCCTTACCCGTGGCACGGTATTGATACCCCTCTAGTTGGGGCAGAGATTTGACCCCAGCTTAGCCATAACAGCGTATATGTGGCATGTCGATTAGACACTACTCCCATAGTTTTAGTATCAGTCTCGGTAAATGAACTCAGGGCATTCTTCCAATTTTAGTATATATAGGACTGTCAGATATAGTCCTCTATGTTATCAGTTTCAGTATCAGTCATGACAGTTATCAGTAAACCATGTATTAGCTTACAGGTCATGCTATCACGTATTCATGGTCTTATTTTCTATATATGTGTGTTTGCACTTCCACGTTCATATTAGTCGGTCAGTGTTGTTCATGCATGAAACCCTTTATGTTCAGCCTACCTTCCTCTCATACTCAGTACTCCAGTTGTACTGATGCATTTGTGCTATGGTGCTTTCTTTTTATGTTACACCATAGGTTCCGAGACACGAGCTCCAGCCCAGTAGTAGCGGTAACTTTCCAGTCGCAGAGACACAGTGAGTCCTCATTGATTCAAGGACAATATAATTTGATACATTTATTTATTTCTTCAGTTCAGTTTTATGGAGTTAGTTGGAGACATGTTCCTTCAACTCTTTATTCAGACAGTTTAGAGGCTTTCAGATCTACTTTCAAATTCACGTTTAGATTGAGTTGTTTTGGGTATTTTTACCCACATGATTGTATTCAATTGAACCTTATGGTCTTATAGTTCCATGTATTCCATATTATTATATCATGATTTGTAGTATATAGGTACAGATATCAGTCATGGGTTAGCTTGTGGTCCTTCAGGGTAATGAGCACTGTGTAGCATTTTGGTTCAGCAAATTAGGGTGTTACAAACTTGGTATCAAAGCCTAAGGTTCAATAGAGTCCGAGGAAGTCTGAAAGCCACTTTTAGTAGAGTTTTGTACATGGGTGTATTGTGCGCCACATTTATATTAGGAGGCTATAAGATGTTTTAGGAACAGTCCCATTTCTTCATTATTCATGTCATGCTAGTAAGCATAATCACAACTTAAACTCTTAGTTTAATCCATTCTTCTCTTATTCCATACTATAGCCCCAAAGAGAAGAAACTAGCCAGCTCCTCAGCCCGAAGATCCTTTGGGCAAACATATTTCCCATACGGAGGTTAGATCCGCATTTACCATACTTGCTCAGTCCATGTGTGCATAGAATGAATAGCCACAAGTCATTCCGACCAATTCAGTGGCCACTCCTAAAGTAGCTAGGGTTCGGGACTTTACCTAGATAAACCCTCCATTTTTCCATGGGTCTAAGTCTGATGAGGATCCTCATGAGTTCATTGACCAAGTCCAAAAGGTCATTGACGTCATGGGTGTTACTTCTATTGAGAGTGCTGATTAGCCGGCTACCAGTTACAGGATGTTGCTCATGATTGGTACAAACAGGGAAAGTCTAAGAGGTTAGATGATACAGGCCCTATCGAGTGGGAGGAATTTGTCATGACCTTATTAAATAGATTCTTTCCCCAAGAGCTATGGGAAGCCAAATTTCTTGAGTTCATCAACCTCAGGTAGGGGAATATGACGGTTAGGGAGTATTCTCTCAGATTTACTCAGCTAGCCAGGTATGCTCCTCATGTGGTTACAGATAATAGAGCTAAGATGAGCAAGTTCATATCAGGGGTCAACGATAGCATGGTAAATGAGTGTAGGTCTGCGATGCTGATCGGTGATATGAACTTAGCAAGACTCATGACCCATGCCTAGCAAGTAGAAGAGCAGAAGTTTAAGACTAGGGAAAGGCAGAACAAGAAAGCAAGGTCAGGTAATTTCAACTTTGCTCACCCCAAGTCAGATGGAGGAAACCGCTCACAGTATTGCTCCAAATCAGCCATTCCAGCTCCTTCCTCTGCCAGAGCTCCAGTGCGGAAGTTTAGAGACGACAATAGAAACAAAATGCCATGCTCTAAATCTCAGGACAGTGTTAGCAGTGCCCAAATGAATCCCCTTTGTTAGACTTGTGGTAAGAACCATAAGGGCATTTGCAGAGTTGGTAGTGATGTCTGTTTTGGTTATGGCAAGCTAGGCCACTGGATTAGGAAGTGTCTGCAGTCATGTCTTCAGGGTCAACAAAATCATTCTATAGCTCAGTCCAATCACCCGAATCAGTAGAGTGCCATTTCCAGTGCTACCAGTGGGTAACGCCCAAATAGACTCTATGCTCTTCAGTCCCGGTAGGATCAGGAAAATTCTTCTAATATCATTACTAGTATGTTACAGATTTTCCATGTTCATGTTTATGCTTTGCTAGAACCAGGTGCATCTTTGTCTTTTGTTACTCCATACATACCAGGCAATTTTAGAATCAGTCCCGAAGTCCTAGCAGAGCCCTTCTCAGTCTCTACCCCAGTTGGTAAAACTATCATAGCCCGGTAGGTATACAGGAATTGTTCGATTATGATATCTCAAAAATTCACATAAGTAGATTTAGTAGAGTTAGAGATGACTGATTTTGATGTCATTCTTGGCATAGATTCAGTTCATTCCTGCTATGCCACAGTCGACTACAGAAATAGGATAGTTCAATTTTAGTTCCTGAATGAGCCCATCCTAGAGTGGAAGGGTAGCATTTCAGCATTCAGGGGTCAACTTGTTTCCTACCTTCGGTAAAGAAAAATGATTTTTAAGAGGTGTGTGTATCATCTCTTGTATGTTAAAGATTCTAGTTCTTAATCTCCCAGCCTCAAAACAGTCCCTGTTGTTAATGAATACTCAAATGTCTTTCCCAAAGATCTTCCAGGCATTCCTCCTGAAAGGGAATAGACTTCGATATAGACCTTCTTCTGGATACTCAACCTATTTTTATTCTGTCATATGGAATGGCACCAACAGAACTCAAGGAACTGAAAGATCAGTTGAAGGATCTCTTAGATAAGGGATTTATCAGACCCAGCATTTCCCCATGGGGTGCGCCGGTATTATTCGTGCACAAGAAAGACGGTTCTCTCAGGATGTGTATTGATTACCGTCAACTCAATAAGGTCACGGTAAAGAACAGATATCCTCTTTCCAAGATTGGTGATCTATTCGACCACCTTTAGGGTGCCAGTTACTTATCCAAGATAGACCTCAAATCAGGCTATCATCAGCTCAGAGTTAGAGAATGTGACATTCCCAAGATAGCTTTTCGTACTTGGTATGGTTACTTAAAATTTTTAGTCATGTCATTTGGTCTTACCAATGCCCCTGCAGCTTTTATGGATTTGATGAACCGTTTGTTCAAGCAGTACTTGGACATATTTGTCATAGTCTTCATAGATGATATTCTGGTCTATTCTCACACAGAGCATGATCATGCAGACCATCTTAGGATTGTTCTTCAGACTCTCAGGGATCACCAATTATTCGCTAAGTTCAGTAAGTGCAAATTTTGGCTAAGATCAGTAGAATTCCTTGGCCATATTATTTCTAGTTATGGCATTAGAGTTGATCCTTAGAAAACTGAGGAAGTAAGAAACTGGCCCAGACCCGTATCTCCATCAGATATTAGGAGTTTCTTGGGTTTGGATGGCTATTACAGATGGTTTGTTGAGGGATTTTCTTCTATTGCATCTCCCATGTCCAGATTGACTCAGAAGAAGATTAAGTTTCAGTGGTCAGATTCATACGAGAAGAGCTTTCAAGAGTTGAAGACTTGACTCACCTCAGCTCCAGTTCTAGCTATTCCAAATGGTTTAGACGGTTCTGTAGTCTATTGTGATGCATCCAGAGTGGGTTTAGTTTGTGTCCTCATGCAGCATGGTAAGGTCATAGCCTACGCCTCTAGATAGTTAAAACCACATAAGAAGAATTATCCTACTCATGATCTTGAGTTAGCAGCGGTGGTTTTTGCCTTGAAGATTTGGAGGCATTATCTCTATGGAGTTCATGTAGATGTCTTCATAGACCATAAAAGCCTCCGGTATGTCTTTTCCTGGAAAGATCTCAATCTTCGTCAGAGAAGGTGATTAGAGCTCTTGAAGGATTACAACATGAGTATTCTTTATCATCAGAGCAAGGCCAATGTTGTGGCCAACACTCTTAGTCAACTCTCTATGGGTAGCATTTCTCAAGTTAAGGGTAGTAACAAAAAGATGGCTCAGGAGATCCATCAGCTTGCCAGACTAGGCGTTCACTTAGTCGATTCTTCAGAGGGTGGTGTATGTGTTCATAGTAGTTCAAAGTCATCTCTAGTTTCCGAGGTGAAAGAGAAACAAGACAGGGATCCTAGCCTTGTCAAACTCCAAGAGTCAGTTCAGAATCAGAAAGTCGAGGTTTTCTCCCAAGGGGGAGATGGTCTTCTTCATTGTCAGGGTCGTTTATGTATTCCAGGTGTAGATGAATTGAGGCAGTGAATACTTGCAGAAGCGCATGGTGTACGATACTATATTCATCTAGGGGATACTAAGATGTATCACGACATGTGAGAGATCTATTGGTGGAGTGGAATGAAGAGAGATATTACAGAGTTTGTGGTTACGTGCTCTACATATCAGTAGTTTAAGATAGAGCATCAGAAACCTAGTGGTTCTATTCAAGAGTTCACCATTCCTACTTGGAAGTGGGAAGAAGTTAACATGGACTTCATGACGGGTTTACCTAGAACTCATCATCAACATGATTCGGTTTGGGTCATTATAGATAGAATGACCAAGTCAGCTTATTTCCTTCCTATTCGTACTTCTTATTCCTCTGAGGATTATGCCAAACTCTATATCAGGGAGTTATTCAGATTACACAGTATTCCAATATCTATCATCTCAAATAGAGGTACCCAGTTCACTTCTCACTTTTGGAAAGCATTCCAAAAGGGTCTCGGTACCCAAGTCCATCTCAGCATAGCATTTCATCCTCAGACAGATGGTCAAGAAGAGAGGACCATTCAGAATCTTGAAGATATGCTAAGGGCGTATGGAATTGACTTTAAGGGAAATTGGGACGACCACTTGCCTTTGATTGAGTTTGTATACAATAATAGCTATCATTTTAGTATTTAGATGGCTCCATTCGAAGATCTTTATGGTAGAAGATGTAGATCTCCGATTGGTTGGTTCGAAGTTAGTAAGGCCTTAGTCATAGGTCCTGACTTAGTATTAGACGTCTTAGAGAAATTTCAATTGATCAGAAAGAGACTCCGGGCTGCTCAGAGCTGACAGAAGTCCTATGCAGATGTTCGTAGAAAGGATCTCGAGTTCGAGGTCAATGACTATGTCTATCTTAAGATCTATCCCATAAAGGGAGTGAAGAGGTTCGGCAAGAAAGGGAAACTCAGTCCCCGGTATGTCGGTCCTTCAAAATTCTTTGTTGCTTCGGTAAGGTAGCTTATGGGCTTGAGTTGCCTTCAGATCTAGCCTCAGTCCATCTAGTCTTCTATGTCTCTTTGCTAAAGAAATGCATAGGTGACCTAGCAGTTGTTGTCCCTATTCAGAGCATCGACATTCAGAATAGTCTCTCTTATGAAGAGATTCCAGTCGAAATCTTAGATTATCTGATAGATTGAGGAACAAAGAAGTCCCTCTAGTCAAGGTTCTTTGGCGAAATCAGTCTCATGAGGGAGTACTTGCGAAGCAGAAGCAGATATGCATACCAAGTATCCTCACCTCTTCCCCGCCAATTCAGATCAAGCTCAAGGTAACAGTTCTCCTTAATCTTATTCAGTTTCACGTTCATGTTTCCAGTATAAACTTGGTACCTATTAACCGTTTCATACTTAGTCATACATTCATGTGTCAGTTGTTCGTGCATCAGATATGCACAAGTTCAGAATGTTTAGCATGTCTGTCATGAGATCAAGTTTCAGTTCTTCATGTTCAGTTTAGGTTCTATAGTCTTGTATCCCTTCTCAGTAAATTCTCATTCGAGGATGAATGTTCCCAAGGAGAAGATATTGTAATACCCCGTGTATTTCTAAGCTAGGAAGTAAATAAGTATTGTTATGTATGAAATCTCCTCCCTTGTGATTTATACTTGAGTACATGACTTACCATGAATATCCTAGTGATAGTATAGCTTATGATGCATAAAGCATGTTCATATGAGTCACTTAAGGTAATGCAAGCTAACAGTTTTTGAATCCATCAAATTTTAGTGTTCAATTTTTCAAGGTTCATCTTTGAACAAGTATAACTCGATGCTATTGTGGTATTTTGGCTTATTTAGACCCACCAAATTGTATAGAATCGAATTAGCTTTCCAACGATACCAATTTCACCTTAATCCAATAGCCGAGCGAAAAGTTATGCCCATTTTTGTAAGAGACAGTAAGTATAAGCGATTGGTTAGGTGCCGCCTAACCCAAGCATAGGCGATTGGTTAGGCGCCGCCCAACCCAAGCATAGGCGATCAATTGGGTGCTGCCTAAGTCAATTCCAGGTGTCAAAACACTTTGTTTTGAGTTATTTTAAAGGTAATTAAGTCTTTAAATACTTCTTACACGTCCCTAAACTTAACCCTATGAAATATATAGCTTCTAAACATATTACAACCTTATTTTCATCTCAAAGCTCATCATCCAAGATCACTAAAGGAGAAAAATAACTAGGGTTGCATAATTAAGCTTGAAGATCTAATTTCAAGGAAATTCCTCCGCCAATCAGCAAGAATCTTTCTTCTAAGGTATGCGTAGTGTTCATTTATGGATTTAATTCGTTCATAGAGTTCAAGAATCAACCTTTAAAGTACAAAAGCTTGGTTGATTGGGGTGATATGATCATACCCATGTTGATGCTTGTTTATTTTTCCTCTTTTTCAGTATAAAGTATGATTTCTATATTGTTGGGTGTTGATGATCATGTTGTTGATATTGGGTGATTCCCAAGATGGAATCTTTATATGTTTTTTTGTGAATTAATGATATCATTTGAGTTGGAAACATGTAAATTTGGTTGTTCATGATGTATAATTTGATGAAATCACCTATGCTTAAGATGTGCATGTAAGGTGTTTGATAAAATGCCTAAGAAACTAGAAATCAAGCAATATAGCTAAATTGTGACTAAGTGAAGGATTCATGATATGATCTTACGTTCCAATGACTTCTATGTTGTTAATGTTCCTTGTAAATGTTGTTAGAATACTCATGAACTATTCTTATGAGATTATGCTATGTTTACTTACAAATCCTACTTATGAACAAGATGTATGATAACTATACAATCAACATGAACTTCTATGCTATTAGTATGTGTTGCCAATATGATTATGCAACGAACATGATATTAAGATTGTGGAAGTACTTCCATGTGATATGAAATCCTTTCCATGCAATACATTGTTGAAAACCATGCTTAGTATGAGATCCCTACTTATTATATTATTAATTATGGACTCTACTCTTATGATCAAGTCAGTCATGTGCGTCAGTATCCTTTCATCGAGTCCTGGAGGTACTTGTACCCAAAAACTATAGCTGTATGCCTAGATCCATGTCATGTTTCATGATATCCGAACTTAAGCTATGATTCCATAGACTTCAGTCAGTCATGTGACTCAGGAAAACCATATGATCTTTGTCAGTTGTCATATATCAGTAACATTCTGCCAGTCAATGGAATTCAGTAATATTAAGTCATGCACAGTCAGTTATTCATGTCCAGTCCCTCCAGATGGGAGTATAGGTTAGCACCGAGTGAACCCAAGGATGGGAACTCACCCGCCAGTTCAGGGTGTGATTCTTAGTAGCAATCCTTGTGTTCTAGAACTACGTAGTCAGTGTAGGTTGAGATATCTTAACCCCTCAGATTAGGGTTAATGAGGTGGCTTAACCCGTTAGTTTAGGGTTCCCACCGTTATCATTGAGTACCCGCCAGATATGGGTCACTCACAGATTGTCCTTACTCGTGGCATGGTATTGAAACCCCTCCAGTTGGGGCAGAGATTGGACCCCAGCTTAGCCATAACAGCGTACATGGGGCATATTGGTTAGACACTACTTCCCACAGTTTCAGTATATGTCTCAGTAAAAGAACTCAAGGCATTCTTCAGATTTCAGTATATACAGGACTGTCAGATACAGTCGTCTATGTTATCAGTTTCAGTACTAGTCTCAGTAAAAGAACTCAGGGAGTTCTTCAGATTTTAGTATATACAGGACTGTCAGATATAGTCGTCCATGTTATCAGTTTTAGTATCAGTCATGACAGTTATCAGTAAACCATGTATTAGCTTACAGGTCATGCTATCACGTATTCATGGTCCCAGTTTCTATATATGTGTGTTTGCACTCCCACATTCATATTAGTCAGTCAGTGTTGTTCATGCATGAAACCCTTTATGTTCAGCCTACCTTCCTCGCATACTCTGTACTCTAGTTGTACTGATGCATTTACGCTATGGTTCTTTCTTTTCATGTTACACCATAGGTTCCGAGACACGAGCTCCAGCCCAGCAGTAGCTGTAGCATTCCAGTCACAGAGACACAGTGAGACCTCATTGATTCAAGGACAATATGATTTGATACATTTATTTATTTCTTTAGTTCAGTTTTATGGAGTTAGTTGGACAGTTTAGAGGCTTTCAGATCTACTTTTAGATTCAAGTTCAGATTGAGTTGTTTTGGGTATTTTCACCCACATGATTGTATTCAGTTGAACCTTATGGCCTTACAGTTCTATATATTCCGAATTATTATATCATGATTTGCAGTATACAGGTACAGATATCAGTCATGGGTTAGCTTGTAGTCCCTCTGGGTCATGAGCACCATGTAGCATTCCGGTTCAAAAAATTGGGGTGTTACATTGCTGTACTAACTTATGCCCACTATGATAGGATTGACCGACTTTGACTGCCTTTATAGCGGGAATTATCCTGTCATAACAGTGTCATCATAGCGGCCTACCACATGCTATAACAAGAATGATGAGGTAGAAACTTGGTATTTCCCCCAGCTTTCCATTTTTGCAATACACCTTTAAACCCAGGCAATATAGACTAACCCCTTTACGTCAATTTTGATATCGGGATTTCTACTTAACTGAATTCTCTTTCAAAAGATTTTCACGACTTGAGACTATCACCTAGTCGTAACACGGTGCTTGGAACCACAAGTGATCCCATGCTAACCCATAAACTAGTACACTGCTGGAGCAACTGAATCAAATTGTATAAAAATAAATTATTAAATAAGAAGAAACATGATCATAAGGAAATCTAAATAAGTATATAACCGATAAGCTTACAATCTGATAAAATCTGATGAAAGAACGTGAATTACATTCCATGACTCTGACTAACTATCTATGAAACCTCTACTATACTTACTATAGATAACTTCAACAACCATAAATTAAAACATATGAATAATCAAAGAAAAGTACACGAACTACTATTGACTGGAGTTCCCAAAATAAGAGAACTCATCACTTTCTAGCTGGAAGCTGCAAACTTTCTGATTATGATGTGTAGGCTACAACTAGTGCCAACATTTTGAGACAATGTAGCACATAGACATATATGTGGATCGGTACTTTTGGAATGTACTGAGTAAGTGAGTCTGAATGCAATAAGTATAATTGATTAGGAACATAATCTTAAAACATGCATGCTAAGTGCAAGTAGACTCACCAAGAGACTAAAATAAACTATAAGTAGTAGTATTTTAAAACATGAGTAGCAAACATGATCTGATAAGATGGTGAATCACTACCCTTAGTTTCTTAAAATTTAATTTTGTAGAATAAGTAGATCTGAAGCTGGAAAGTGATAAAAACATAAATGCTATAAGAAATTCTCTCGTAATGTTGCATATGTTGTAAAAGCTATACTGAGGATGGCCTATGAGTACTGGGTATGAAATTAGATGGTGGAAACTAACATAACTCAAGGGTCTAAATATACAAATATACTGAGCCTGAATGAATAACCATACAAAACCAACATAGCATGTACCGCGCAAATCTAATTGAACGACTGAAATCTAAGTGAATGGATGACTACTATGTGTATACTAAGTAGTTGATATGTGAATATTTAATGAATGACATATGAATATTGATTAATTAATATCTGGATACTTATTAGCTGGTATTGGCATACTAATTAACTGATAATCGTATACAGATTAACTAATAACTGAATACTAATCATGTAAAACTAAACTGTACTTAGTCTGAATAGCTGGAATGAAAATTATGCATGGATACTGAGCATTAAAAACATGAACATATAAAACAAAGAATGCAAGACCAAGCATAAACATATTTATAACATGAGCTATAATCTGAAAGACTGAAAACTGTGTAACTGAATAATTAAAAGTCTGTACACTTGGTCAAGCGAACCTGAGATGAGATACACTGAATACTATACTGAGACTGTTGGAGGTATCATATAGCCAACATGCCCCAATCTGGGCTAATAGGGGTCCAACCTGTAACCCAGTAGGAAGAGTGTCAGTACCATGCCATGGGTACTAACACTAGCTGTGTGGATCCACTAAACTGGTGTCCCAAAGGACTAAGGAGTCACCCTCTATTGGCAGGTGCTCTCATGAGATATACGTCAACCCTTAAGTGGCTGGAAGACATATCAAACCTAAGATGGCTACATAGTTATGGAACTCAGGGATTTCTACTAAGGGTCACACCTTCTACTGGTAGGTGATCCCCCAGCCTTGGTCTCGCTCGGTGCTAAATCCTACTCCCTACTAAAAGGCACTGAGATGCTAACTGGTACATACACTGATAACTAATAACTGATAAGCTCAGGTCATGGTATTCTGAAAATAATAGTGCATACGGATTCTGAGGTAATTATAAACATATAAAATGGTAATTCTCAACATGATCATGATGTTCTGAATATCACATTAAAATAATGGTTTTACAGACTTGTCACTTTAAAATATATATCATGTAAAACACATAGGTATCGAGTGGTTATAACCCGCAAGCACTGAATGATTATAAAGAAAATACAATATCAAACTTGAAATACTGTGGTGTGTAATCATAGTTCAAAGACCCAAAACCTAGACATTTCATCAAACTTGTAAGAAGCATGAAATTGGCCATGGGAATGTCTTAAAACATGGGAAAACAACATGGTTACGTGTCAAAGATCATAAATTTATAATATAAAATGAAATTCACTTGAATATAACATGGAAGATGGAAGCTTAAAGCATAAGATAACCTAACTTCTCATGGAATCATTCTTGGACAGCAATAGAGTCAAACTACTAAGGAAACACATGAATTTAATCCATCACGAACATACAAAAATCCAAAATAAGAGAAAAATCCATTCTTTAGTTGAAAAGAAGGAGTTTGGGATCTATGGGTGAAAAAGGGTCCCAAGGATGAACTCCCACATACCTTAATTGAACAAATTCTTGAAAAAACTTGAAATTAAAACTAGAACCCCTAAATTCTTGAGAAACAAAGCATGAATCTTAGAAGTTGAATGATGAACTTGAGAAAGAAACCTTATTCTTGATGTTTTCTTTAAGATTCTTGAACTTAGAAGGTTGAATTCGTTGATTCTTGGGAAAAAAGGGTTGGATTTTTGTTCTGGGGAAGGGAAGGGTTTACATATGGATTTGATGATGAAAAGTGGGCAAATAAGGCCCTTTTGGTGTTTTAATCCGACACTTGGGTGCTTGCGGGCAAAGGGAAATGACTAAAATACCCTTTGGGTTTGTATTTATGGATGCAGGAAAATGTTAATCCATGTCGCGGAGCTAGACGCGGTAGCTTAGTCCCGCGTTATGGCGCTATCGCGGCTGCTTACTGGTTTTGACGAAATTGATCATAACTTTTCGCTCGGGCATGGAATTATGGTAAAATTTGTATTTTTGGAAATCTAATACAATTATCCATAAATTGGTCGGTCTTGAACTGAAAAATTCCATATATATAAGAAGTTATAGACGTTCAAAGTTGACCCTTGTTGAACAATAACAAAATTTGATCTAATCAAAGGCTCTTAGCTTAACTTTGCTCTAAGTGATTCCTATGAAGATTTTTCACCAAATATGTACTTTACATACAAGGATAAAGATCATGACACATGTATTCAAATATGGATCATGGGATTAGAGTTTACATACGTAGAAACGACGTTTCAATATTTAGCTTAAGAATGCAGGGCGTTACATTATCTCCTCCTTGGAATCATTCTTCCTTGAATAAGACTGGTTAGATTGAGCATACAAAGGTAACTATGACTATATACTGAATATGCATGACTTTGAACGTAATTGCATAATGGAGTCTGAGCATGATACATGAACTTAACTAATTTTGTGATTACATGCAATGCCATGAGAATGGTTATAAAGCTAAGATAGAAACGAGAGAGTTAACTTATGAGTAACCATTACCTCAGGCTGGATCTAGTTTCGTGAAGAAAGGTTGAGAGGTTTAGGACATAAAAATTTAAGGTATTACAACCTCTCCCCCATGGGATCACTAGTCCCCCGATTGATACTGACTTGGCTAAAATTGTAAGGAAAGACTGAGATAATGCACGGGACACTCCTAAATTGAATCATTACTAAATATCTGAAAATGAAACACGGTGCATGAACTAAACTGAACTCACAATTTTCATGGATTCAAACAAATCACCTCTTTCAATGGCCATAATCATGAAACTTCAGATAGTAAGACTAGATCAAAAGATTTAAAAACCATAGGAACTTGTTTGTCTGACTGCTAAACTGAATTGCTAGCTATACAGACTAAATTATATTGAAAGCTTACACATAACGGGAGTATTTCTTCAACACTCTTTCTAAGAAGTTCTAAAAATAGTAAGGAGCAAAGGACTTGGGCATGATCTAAATAAGATATACGAGTAGGGACTCTTAATATGGCTATAACTCTGTAACATGGAACATAGGCCTATGAAACATTAACTAGGATCAAATTACTAGGCCTTAGGCAATGTAACTGCCCAATTCAAGCTTAGCCTTGCTCCTTAAATACACACATGTGTACATATAACTACTCCAGCCAAAGTCTGAGTTGAACTACCTATACTCTCCATGTTCAAGCCTAAATCAAAATTACAAGGTACTACACATAACACCATAATGCTAGTCTAAACTATGAATTCAATACCCCATGTATTTTCACAACTTCGCATCTCAAGAATCATTCGTCTTACCACCTCAACAACTAAATTCATCCTCTTATTAGGAATTTACTAATGCACAATGCACCCATCGACTTATATACCAACATGAAATTAAAAACTATCATTATAACCACCTACGGACTACTAAGAAAATACCTATAAAAGCATCTTTCTCATATTCTCTAAATATCTATCAATAACTACTTTCTTGTACTATTCTTAAGAAAACACACCTAGAATTATTAACTAACCATGACATATACCAAAAACCTTTCCTTAATCTTTCTTCAACCTTATAGACTTACATAAAACAATCATACAACAATCTTTCATCCATAAGAAACATTTACTCCATCCCATCTAAATAATTGTTCATCACCATTATCTTTACATATGAAGAGGCCACTGAAAGTTAGAACATGAGGACCTGAAGCATGAAAGGATAACTTTGACACTTATCTGAGGCTTGAGGAATAGAATATAAATGATATGAATTCATTATAGAGATAAAAACTGAGGACATACATGACATAATTTGAATTTCACTGGTCATTAAGGGTAGACCATGAGTACCTGGAACTGAACATTTTGTAAAGCATGAGTACATGAGTCATAAGCTGTATGATTTAAGTTTGGAGTTCATAAATTCATGGAATATGATTCATACGGCTGAGTGAACTGGAACTCCTCATGCTAGAAACTAGAAGCGTAGACGATTTTATAGAAAGTGCATGAATATGAGATATGATAATAGAACTGACATATAAGGAATGAGTAGATATCATTATCACTGAAGTACAAAACTTTGCACTAAATAAGAATGGGTTGGGCATCATCCTCCCTTACCGTTGTTCTATAATGAACTGGCATCACTTTTAGAATCCGAGAGCCTGAATTGGTTCCTTGTTCTATCATCTCCCCCTTAGATTTAAGCTATTATCCTAGGTCTATGGACCCCTTTAATAAACTTTAAACTGAACTACAACCACTCTACTCTAGAGTCTGAGATATAACAACACGCATAAATAATAAAATCCTCCTGAAAAACTATTCCTGAAAGTGAAAAACCCGCTGCTAGTACTTCCTTCTGAGATAAAACTCATAACTTTATATAGCCCCAATATTCATTATTCAATAACTTAAACACTGACTAGCTTAAAATTTTCATAAGTATCACCATACCCTGAGTTCACACCATCTAGAATTTTAACTTTTCTTTCTATTAGCTTAACCATCACAAATCAAACTTAGATTCTAACATTAACATGGATATCCCCAAACTTTTAATGAACCATACTACTTCCATCATAGCCTACTTAAATCACATCTCTAAGCTTATACTTTTCCCTAAACCATGAGAATTACCATCACACCTGAACATTTAACATCAACAACCTATAGCCCATAACTTAGTTGGTAAGAACATCATATACTGCATAGCCTCATTCACACTTAACAACTCAAGGGTACTACCTAAGCACCACACTGTTCAAACTTAGAAATACTACAATCCCATATCACCTCTTAATTTCTTGCATACACTACTTCAAGCCTACTGATTCACCTTTTGTACAACTATCCCCATGGATACATAATCTACTAAATCTAGATAACATTATCCCCATTTTACTGCTACTGAACTTCTGAGATAATGCTTCTAACTCTAGATCATATACTATCATAGGATTCTGAAAAGGGGTTTGAGGGCACATATGACTTTAGCTTAGTGCACGATTTTTATGAACTTGAATGAAATAATTCAAACTTTGGAACTTAAAAGAACAAATGGGATAATTTTGAGTCTGCATGCAATCCTATAACTATCTATGGGGATTTTCTGAGAAAACTCTATCTGTAAGAATTTATGTTGGCTATTTCTGTTGCCTAAAAATAAGGCAGAGATAGCACAAAGAGATTAATGTAAGAATCTACATAAGTTCCTTAGAGAGAACTTTTACTACATGATCTAAGACATGAAGGAAGGTTAACATTTCTTGAAAGACCTATAGCCCCTTGGAGAAAAGTATAAATGTCTCCATACCATTCTGTAAGACTCCACTAGACACGACTTCATAGATACCCAAGGACACTTGAACTATGGCTCTGATACCAAGTTTGTCACGATCCAAGACTACCCCCTAGTCGTAACACAGCGCTTGGAACCACAAGTGATCCCAAGCTAACCCATGAATTGGCACACTACTCAGCAACTAAATTAAATTGTACAAAACTAAATTTTTAATTGAGCAAACACACGATAATAAGGAAGTATAAATAAATATATAACCAATAAAGTTTACAATCTAATAAAATCTAAATAAATAACGTAAATTACATTCCTTGACTCTGACTGACGATCTATGAAACCTCTACCATACTGACTATAGATAGCTGGGACATGCCTCTAGCTACCACAAATCAATACATATGAATGATCAAATAAAAGTACATGACTTACTACAAATTGGAGTCCCAAAAATAAGAGAACTCATCAACTGCTGGCTGGAAGCTGCAAGCTGTCTGATTATGATATGTAGGCTATAATTGGTACCTGCATTATGAGACAATGTAGCACATAGACATATATGTGGATCAGTACATATGGAATGTTTTGAGTAAGTTATGGTGAAGGCAATAAGTAAAATTGATTAGGAATATAATATTAAAACATGTATGCTAAGTTCAAGTAGACTCACCAAGAGACTGAAATAAACTAAAAGTTATAGTATCTTAAAATATGAGTAACAAACATGACCTGATAAGTAGGTGAATCACTAAACTTAGTTTCTTAAATCTTTAATTTTGTATAGTAAGTAGATCTAAAGCTAGAAAGCGATAAAAACATAAATTTTATAAGAAATTCTTTTGTAACACTGAATATGCTGTAAAAGATATACTGAGGATAACGTACGACTACTGGGTCTGAAACTAGATAGTCGAAAATTACATAACTCAAGGGTATAAATATGCTAATATACTAAGCGTGAATGAATAGCCATACAAAATAAAACATAGCATGTACTACCCAGATCTAATTAACCGAATGGTTGATGCTTGTGTGACCGAACGACTGAAATCTAAGTGAATGGATGACTACTATCTGTATACTAAGTAGTTGATATCTGAATATTGATTAACTGATATTTGGATACTTATTAACTAGTATATGTATACTAATTAACTAATATCCTTATACTCATTAACTAATAATTGAATACTGATCATGTAAAACTGAATTGTACTTAGTCAGAATAACTTGATTTAAAATCAAGTATAGATACTGAGCATGAAAAACATGAACATGTAAAACTGAGCATGCAAAACTAAACCTAAATATGTTTTTGACAAGAGCTGTAATCCGAAAGACTGAAAACTGTATAACTGAATAACTGCAAGTCTGTACATTTGGCCAAGCAAACCTGAGTTGAGATACATTAAATATTATACTGAGACTATGGGAGGTATCATATAATCGACATGCTCCAATCTAAGCTAATTGGGGTCCAACTTGTAACCCTAGTTGAAAGGGTATTAGTACCGTGCCGCGGGTACTAATACTTGATATATGGATCCTCTAAACTGGTGTTCTGAAGGACTAAAGAGTTTTCCACTACTGGCAGGTGCTCTTATGTGCTATGT
>NW_025883842.1:0-1424 GCF_002878395.1 Capsicum annuum
TTTTCAACCTCAGATTCAATATGTCTCATTTTACTTCCTTTAGCACTAATTTAAGTCAAAATAAATTTGAGAGTTATAATTTTATTGAGAACTGTTCTACTTCAAAATCAAAAGATGAAAACAAGAAGAAAAAGACTCATAATGATAAGAAAGTTGTATAGCTTTAATTGAAGGTGGAAAAAAGCCTTGCAGCAAGTGTTTCATTGCAAGATATTAGGTCATTGAAAGATACATTGTCCAGATTTCCTAGCCAAGTAGAAAAACAAGCTAGATTCACTTTCACTTGTCGTTGAAACTTGTTTAGCGGATGTTTCTACCACATAATAGTGTGAGAGATTCAGGAGCCACTGATCATATCTGCACTACTTTGCAGGAGTTTTAAGAAACACGCAAGCTGAATAGAGGTGAAGTTAGTATTTTTCAGGCTGATGATTTAGCAACTTCAATTTTAGCATTAGGAAATATTAGTATTTTATTTTAAAATGATAGATTTTTAATTTTAAAGACGCATTATATGCACTTGTTGTTAAAAGAAATTTGATTTCAGTTTTTAAAGTTTTGAGATATGACTATGATGTTAATTTTTCTGATAATTATTGTATTATTAGCTATAATATATATTTTGTCGCTGCTGGTACATTGATTGATGATTTTTTTATTATTAATGTATCTGTTGAATTGCAACAAACTATTGAGTTGAATAATGTTAACCTTTCAAGTAAAAAAAAACATTCATCTGAATTTAATGAGACTTATTTAGGGTAATTGCGTCTATGTTACATAAATCTAAACAGGATGTTGAGGTTGGTTCGGGATGGACATTTAGGTTCATTAAAAGTGGAGGCACTACCAACATGTAAATCCTATTTAAAAGAAAAAAAGACTGAGAGACATTTTTCCTCAAAAGGAAAAAGAGCAAATGATAAATTAGAGTTAATTCATTATGATTTGTGTAGTCCAAAGAATGTTCAAGAAAGAAGTGGTTATGAGTATTTCAATACTTTTTTTAATGATTAATCAATATATGAATATGTTTATTTGGTACACCGTATGTCTGAATGCTTTGAAAAATTTAAAGAATTTAAGATAGAGACAGAGAAACAACATGAGAAATATATCAAGTCCCTACGATCTGATCGTGGTGGTGAATACCTCTCCAATAAGTTTATTAGTTACTTATCAGAACAAGAAATTACATCTCAAATGTCTGCACCTAGAACTCTACAACAGAATGGTGTAGCAGAAAGAAGAAATAGGACTCTTTTAGAAATGATTATAGATCTATGAGGAGTTACTTTAATTTTCCTTCTTCATTTTGGGGTTATGCACAAGAAACTAAAAACTATATTCTTAACTTAGTTCCTTCCAAGTTGGTACCTGTGACAACCATAGAACTATGCATTGGGCATAAACTTAGTCTAAAA
>NW_025883843.1:0-46693 GCF_002878395.1 Capsicum annuum
TGACATTCCTGGTCATGAATCAACCTAAAGATTGACAATATAAGTCCATAGAGGCCATAAAATAGAGTTTCCAACTTTTGAAGGCCAAAATAATACTAAGTCTGAAAACTTAGATAGAATTTTCTAAGTCTGGGACCCCTTAGCAAGCTTAAAAGACTGAGTTGAGCTTAGAATTTTGTGCGGTTTTACAATATATCCCCCTTGGGAACATTCATCCTCGAATGAGACTGATTAAATTGAGAATACTGATAAACTTGATTTAGATACTGGTCATGCACAATTGATGTATGATTTCACGACTGAAATTACTGATATACTGAATTATCATACTGGACATGCATATCTGATACATGAGTACATGATTGAACTGATTCGTAAATGCATAACTAAGTATGCAATGTTAATTGATACCAAGTTGGCAGCTATATCTGAATATAAGACCAAGTAAATTAAAAGAAAAATTGTTACCTTGAGCTGAGTTTGAATTTACGGAGAAGAGGTGAGGATACTTGGTTTGTATGTCTGCCTCTACTTCCCAAGTAGTTCCCTCAATGGACTGATTCCTCCAAGGAACTTTAACTAGAGGGACTTCTTTGTTCCTCAATCTGAGAATCTTATAATCAAAGATTTTGACTGGGATCTCTTCGTAAGAGAGGCTTTCCTGAATATGTATGCCCTCTATATGGACTATGACTACTGGATCACCTATGCATTTTTTATCAAGGAGACATATAACATGGGATGCACTAAAGCTAAGTCTGAAGGAAACTCAAGCTGTAAGCTACCTTTCCGAAATGACTGAGAATTTTGTAAGGACCGACATATTGGGGACTGAGTTTCTCCTTCTTTCAAAAACTCTTCACTCCTTTTGTAGGAGAGATTTTCAAATACATAAAATCATAAATGTCGAACTCGGGATCCTTTCGCCGTACATCAATATACAGTTTTTTTTGGCTCTAAGCTATCTTAAGCCTTTCCCTGATCAACTGAACTTTCTCTAAGGTATAAAATACCAAGTCAGGCCTTACTACTGTGGTCTCATCACTTCAAACCAACCGATGGGAAATCTACACCTCTTCCTATAAAGAACTTCAAACCGAGCCATCTGAATTCTGGAATGATAATTGTTGTTATATGCGAATTCAATTAAAGGCAAGTGGTCATCCCAACTACCTTTAAAGTTTAACGCATACGCTCGCAATATATCTTATAAAGTCTAAATGGTCCTTTCTGCTTGACCATCTATCTGAGGGTGAAAGGCTATACTGAGATGAACTCGGGTACTAAGAACCTTTTCGAATGCCTTCAGAAATGAGAGGTGAACTGGGTATATCTACCTGAGATAATGGACAGCGAAACACCATGCAATCTGACCAACTCCTTGATATAGAGTTTGGCATAATCCTCAGCTGAATTAGAGGCATGGACTGGCAGAAAATGAGCTGATTTGGTCATCCTATCTATAATAACCCAAACTAAATCATGTTGACGATGAGTACAAGGAAAACTCATCATAAAGTCCATGTTCATTTCTTCCCATTTCCAGGTGGGAATACTGAACTCCTGCATGGACCCACTAGGCTTCTGATGCTCAATCTTAACCTGCTGATATATTGATGACCTAGCTAAAAACTCTGTAATATCTCTCTTTATCCCTCTCAACCAATAGATCTCCCACAAATCATGGTACATCTTAGTGGCCCATGGATGAATAAAGTAGCATGCACCATGTGCCGCTGCAATAATTTGCTTCCTCAATTCATCTGCACCAGGCGCACATAGCAGACCCTCGTAGCACAACATTCTCCCCCTTGGGAGAAAACCTCTATCTTCTAATCTCTGACTAATTCCTTTAACTTGACTAGACTGGGATCCCTATCATACTTTTCCTTCACCTAGGAAACTACAGATGATTCTGAACTATTCTGCACCCATACACTACCTTCTGATGAATCAACTAAGCAAAAACCTAGTCGGGCAAGCTGATAAACTTCCTGAGACAAATTCTTTTTACCATTCTCTAAATAAGCTACCCTCCCTATAGACATCCTACTAAGAGCATCAACCACTATATTGGATTTACAGGAACGATACAGGACAATCATATCATAATCTTTCAACAACTCCAACCACCTTCTCTGGTGAAGGTTTATGTCTTTCTGAGAGAACACATAATACAGGCTCTTATGGTCATTCATCACATCAACGTGCACCCTATACAAATAGTGCCTCTAAATTTTTAAGGAAAAAACTATTGCTGCTAACTCAAGATCATGGGTAGGATAGTTCTTTTTATGGGGCTTGAGCTGTCTAGAGGCGTAGTCTATGACCTTACCTCTCTGCATAAAAACACACCCCAAACCGACCTTAGAGGCATCATAATAAACCAAAAACCCATCTGAACCATCTAGTATGGTCAGAACTGGAGTTGTAGTTAGTCGAGTCTTCAACTCCTAAAAACTCTTTTCACAAGAATCTCGACCACTAGAATTTAACTTTCTTCTGAGTCATCTGGACATAGGGGATGCAATAGCTAAAAGTCCCTCAATAAACCCTCGGTAATAGCTAGCCAAGCCCAAGAAACTCCTGATATCTGGTAGAGAGATGGGTATAGGCCAGTTTCTTACTGCTTTGGTCTTTTAGGAATCAACTCTAATGCCATCACCAAAAATGATATGGCCAAGGAAGGCTACTAAATTTATCCAAAATTCATAATTACTGAACTTGGCAAATAGATGATGATTTTTGAGAGTCTGTAATACAATTTTGAGATAGTTTGCATGGTCATGCTTACTGCAGGAGTAGACTAGAATATCATCTATGAAGACTATAATAAACATATCCAATTACTTCTTTAACACACAATTCATCAAGTCCATGAAAGCTGCTGGGGCATTGGTAAAACCAAAGGACATGACTAAGAATAAAAAGTGACCATACCGAATTCTGAAGGCTGTTTTCAAGATGTAATATTCTCTGACCCTGAGTTGATGATAGCCTGATCTGAGGTCTATCTTAGAAAAGTAACTAGCACCCTGAAGTTTGTCAAACAACTCATCAATTCTAGAAAGTGGATACTTGTTCTTGACTATGACTTTATTTAGTTAATGGTAATCAATACACATTTCGAGAGAACCATCTTTCTTACGAATGAATAAAACTGGGACACCCCACAGAGACACACTGGGTATAATGAATCCCTTATCTAGAAGATCCTTTAACTATTCTTTTAATTTCTGAGTTCTCCTAGAGCCATTCTATATGGCAAAATAAATATGGGTTGAATATTTGGAAGAAGGTCTATTCCAAAGTCTATTTCCTTTTTGGGAGGAACTCTGGGAAGATCTTTGGGAAACACAACTAGGAATTCATATGCTACTGACACTAATTAAAGAGTAGGGGTTTCTGAACTAGAGTCCTGGACTCAAACGAGATGATAGACGCATCCCTTAGATATTATCTTTCTTACCCTTAGGTAAGAAACAATTGACCCCGAAGTGCCGAATTACTACCCCTCTACTCAAGGTCAGGTTTATTTGAAAATTAAAACTGGACAATTCTTTTTCTGCAATTGACTGAGGCATAGCAGGAATAAAGCCAATCCATGAATGACATCAAAATCAGTCATCTCTAATTCGACTAAGTCTGCTGAACTGAGTTTCTTAAATAGCATAACTGGACAGTTCCTGTATGCCCGCTGGGCTATGATAGATTTACACATGGGAGTACAGACTGAGAAAGGTTCTACTAGGAATTCAGGACTGACTCCAAAGTCAACAACTATATAAGGAGTAACAAAGGATAGAGAAGCTTCTGGATCTAGCAAAGCATAAACATATAAATGATAAACTTATAACGTACCAGTGACTATATCAGGAGAACTCTTCTGATCTTATTGGGACTAAAGTGTGTAGAGTCTGATTGGGCACTGCACACTGGTGGCACTGGATGTGGCACCCTACTGTTTGGGCGACCGGACTAAGCTAGGAAATGGTTTTACTGAATCTAAGAACCCATCTGAGGACACTATCTGACATTGTGGCTTGGCTTGCGATATTTGAAATACACATCACTGCCAGCTCTATAGATACCCTGGTGGTTTTTGCTATACCTCTGACAAAGGGGATTGGTTCAGGCACTGCTAAAGCTACCCTGGGGTTTAGGGCTTAACGCCCTATCTCTATTTCCATCTCTAAATTTTGGCACATGAGAACTGGTTGAGGAAGGAGCTAGAACTTAGGATTTTAGATGGAACTAAGAATGATTCCCACTCTCTGACTTAGGCTAAGCAAAGTTAACTACCTATTCTTGCTTTCTTATCTTCCCTCTCCTTCTTTTCGTTCTGAGCCTCTTCTATCTGTTGAGCCTGGACCATGATCATGGATATGTCCATCTCCTTAATCAACATTGTGTTCCTAAACTCCTTGACCATACTATTAGACAAGCTAGACACAAACTTACTCATATTAGATATGCTATCTTCTAACACATGAGGAACGTATCTGGCTAATTGAGTAAACTTTAGAGAATACTCTTGTACCATTATGTTTCCTTACTTCAGATTTATAAACTCCAAAACTTTTGGCTCCCTTAACTCTGGCGGGATGAACCTATCTAGAAAGCAACAACAAACTCTTCTCATTCTATAGGCCCTACATCTGCGGCCCTTTCTGCTTTTTACTATTTAAACCATGAGTATGCCATATACTGTAACTGATATGAAGCCAACGCAGTGCTCTCAATATCCGTCACCCCTATAATATCTATAAATTTATGCACCTGATCAAGAAACTCCTGAGGGTTCTCATCTAACTTAGAGCTAGTAAAAGATGGAGGATTCATTCGGGTAAAATCTCAAATCCTAGTTGCAGCAGTTTGGCCACTAAGTTTTCCAGAACAGTAGTTGGGCATTTATTCTGGGCTACCACAGAATGAGCTAGGATGGTGAAAGCTGCTCTGAATTCAGCGTGGGAGATGTATTCATCCAGAGAATCTGGCTGGATGGGCTAGGGTTCTGGCTGGTCTCCCGTTCCTCTTTCCTTAGTCCTTATTGGAAGCATATTCTGTAAAAAGAAGAGAAACTTTCATTAGACAGAGAGTTTAACTGGAGCTCATGCTCACTGACACAATATGAATACTGAAAGAAGGGAAAATTTTCCTAAAACACCTGGCAGCCTCCTGTCCATAAGTATGCTGTGCTACACACCTATGTATAAGATTCTACAAGATACAACTTTCAGACTTCCTAGGATTCTGTTGAACCTTCGTGTCTGATGCCAAGTTTATAACGCCCTAAGTCTATACCCCAGATACTACATAGTGCTCATAATCCAAAAGGACCACAAGCTAACCCATGATTGGTACCTGCTGCAATAATTGAATCATAGTATTGCAATATGCAAAAATTAGGCAGAAAACATGACATAAGGTTCAATACTATAATAAAACTGAATATGGTATGACAAATACCAAATCTGATACATCTATCTAAAAATACTCTAGTCTGAAAAAGCCTCTAAACTGTTTGAAATATGGAGTTTATGGGATAAAACTCCAACTAACTTCGAACTACTGAAATAAGTTGAACTACTAAAATAATCATCATGTCCTCAAAACTAAGAGGACTTACCACTAACCGTGGTAGCTAAATATCTGAACTATTAAGTATTATCGAGAGCCCGCGCGTCTGAACCTATGATATAAAACATCATAACAAAAAAGAAAGGTATGCATCAGTACTTTGAATGTACTGGTATGTAAAGTGAGGTAGGCTGAAATGCATGGGTACATATTCATGAACAATACTGACTTAATGACATGAATATAACTAAATTAGAGTACATTCATGAATATGTATACTGTAATCTGAGGTCATGATGACACTGGATACTGAGTTTTGAATTACTAATTTACTCATATTTGAGTTTACTGATACTATATAGCTGATAACTGAGTGACTGTATCAGATAGTCTTGATCATAGTTTCATACTGAATTGAGTGACAATATCTTATAGTCCTGAGTCTGTAGAATTAAACTAATTTCTATTCTAAGACTGGAACTAAAATTGAGACTGTGGGAGGTAATCATCTAACTGACATGCCCCTTTATGAATAAATTGGGGTCCAACTTGTAACCATAGTTTGAAGGGTGTCATTACTGTTCCACGGGTAAATACAAGCTATGAGTTAACCCTCTCTGATAGGAAGCTCTTTCGTCAACCTTCTCTGGCAGGAAAACTCATACGAGTGGTATCAACCCTAATCTGGCAGGAGGATATCTCAACCTACCCTGGCTACATAGTTCTATAATGCTGGGATTGCTACTAAGGGTCAAACCCTCTGCTGGCAGGAATGCCCCCATCCCTGGGTTCACTCAGTGTTGAATCTTACTCCCAACCGAATAGACACTGAACTAATCACTAGTTTATACTAGGCTTGACTAAACTTTTACTGATTATACTATCTAACTGAACTGAACTGAGTTCACTGAGTTCTGTTAACTGACGGAATACTACAAAATTCTTTTAAATGACTGAATTTACTGAGGCCTGAACTGAATACTTAAGTAGACTTAACTGATACAGAGTTTACTGAGTTTTTCCCTGAGTTCTGTAACTGACTGAGACTACTACTGATTGTGACATGACTGATATTATCCTGAGACTTACCATGGCTCTGGGTAATCAGCTAAATTGTTGGGTATTAAATACCCCCAGTAATCGATAGCAAAAATTATAAGATATGGCACAATGTTGAAATACGATAAATAACTACTTGATTATCATTTATTCATTGGGACATTCTAGCAAACACTTGCAAGACATGAACTTGAATACATGCTAACATGATATAATTTCATTATTTAATTCTCATGAACAACCCATCGAACACTTGGAGGGCATTGTATATGCATAATGTACTAATCAATAGATAAGTATCACAATGTCAAGTCTTTAGCATGAATTCACATGATACTGCATACATAATAGTTGTTTTTACATAAATCTTGCACTTAATCATGGAATAAAAATCAAATCAACATTATAATCATCAATACACTTGAATCCAAATCATGGAAAGCATGAAATCAAGATACTTGATGTTTAAAAGAGTTTCTTGGACTCCAAGTGTTGAAGGAACCCTTGGATGAACACTAGACATACCTTGGTTGCTAAATTCTTGAAGAAAAATGGTGAAACCTTGAGACTTACCTTTGAAATTAAGTCACTTAGGGTTCTTGTTCTTGGGAAATTTGAGAGAAAGTAAGTATATTTTGCTCAATGTATGTTGAATCTCATGTTTTAGGGACGAATAGGGGTGGGGAAAAAATCCTAATACCTTTGAGGACGCTACTTTTCACTTACTGAAAACTGGACTGCCGATGCGCAGACCAACGCGCCGTATCATTGGCATCGACACAATGGACAATGCGCCGTGTCAAGTCTGCTTTGGTTCACTAGAAATTTCCACTCGGAGCCAAGGAAAAATATTAATCAACAGGATGGCCACTGCGCGCGCTGAGATCATGTCGATTCTCTATTTTGGATTCCCAAACGTGGTTAAAATGAGGTCCAAAAAATATGAAACTTATCTGAGAACAACTACTGATATTCTTTGTCATGAATCAACCTAAATATTGACAATATAAGGCCGTAGAGGCCGCGAAATAGATTTGCAACCTTACGAAGGCCAAAATAAAACTAAGTTTGAATACTTAGCTAAAATTTTCTAAGTCCGAGAGCCCTTAGCAAGCTTAAAAGACTAAGTTGAGCTTAGGATTTTGCGAGGTATTATACTATCCTAAATGCAAATTATAACTTCAATCCATTGAAATATTACAATCCCATCCCATGTACCTTATGTTCTATTCTATCATTTCTTCTTTTGGACACCCTATAGAATTAAGCATTTATCCTAAGGATTGTAAATCCATAAGAAAGTAATAAAAAGTATACATGAACAACCAATAATTATTATAACATAAACCAACTAAATTAAAAAGAAAAACTAATCATGTTCTTGGCCTTAACCCTAGGTAAGGGTGTTTAGCCACTCATGGACTTACAAAGAATAAAAGTTGTGGAATCCATGTAAATATACACAAATAAACTAAATTAAAAAAGTAAAAACTATATTGAATCTTCCTAATCCTGTTTCTATTCCCCAGTATCATCCAAGGTCAATACAAAAGAATAGGAGTGTACTATTTATACAAGGATCAAAATTTGCTACTTAAACTGGTAAGCATGCCACACTATCATTGTGTATCCTAGGCAGTATGGAATGTTGATTTTGTGGAGGGATAATGTTTTTGACAATTTAATTTGCATACAAGGGCTTTTCACACCCTTATAGTGGTGCTTAGACAGCGTGGCACGTCCCTAAGTCCACAAATTCCAGATTTTGACATAGTTTTCCTAATGTGTTTGGCCTTCAAGTCCATGTTGGGTGGTTTCTTTTACTGTTCCAAAACAACTTGTAATTCACCTCCATATTTGGTTAATCATCTCATTATATTCCTATAACAATAAACACCATAAATAAGACCCTTAAACACACTAGAATCAGGCAAGACGAACTATAATAGCACATAGCTCAAGCTAAGAGTACTAGTATTCTCGTTTGAACTCTAAATGAATGTTTCGCTTCCAAATTTGATTTTATCACACCTTACATATTGTCGACACATAAATTAACGCTTAGATGCTCATTTATACCAATAGTAACTGATTATTATGAGAATTCCTCAAGACCAAGCTATTTAAGCGTAGATAGCAACACATAGGAGCATAATTCCACCAAAAGATCATCACCTCACAGTTAAAGCCTTGTTTGTCCTCTAACACTTTACATTAAGAACTGTAAAAAGTAAGACTTCCCACTACTACTACAATTAATAAACTCAAGCAACCACTAAAATGAGTACATAGATAGAAAGTTCTACCCTCAGCATATCATATATACGTGGAAGCTCATGAACACTAGTTCCAAAACATCCTAACCTCAGGAATAGACTCACCAAGTTGGAAAAATCATTCATATTAATCAATCAAAGAGATCATATAAGTCACTTAACCATCATCAAACATATGCCCTCTCCACAAGAGAGTTACCCATAATCAGTCACAGAGATGCAATTAATAACAAAAATAGGCACAAAAATCTAATTAAGCTCGCTTTCACAAGGAATTCACAAGTTGCACATGATGAAACATAGGCTTGCCCTTAGTGTAGTAATCCATAATATCAGAATGTTAAGGCTTAGGATCAAATATGACTATACGGGTTGTAATGCAGGCTAAAGGAATGGTAGAAACTATTTTGGTTAGTAATAGTGACTATCTTCCATAATCGCTTTAATACATCACATTTATCAATTAAACTCTTCTCTAAAAATAAAAATCTTCACAACTTCTACCTTTACACATCTCTTTTGGTTTGCCCCATCTCATTAAGCTTCTTCACATTTGTTAAGGAGGGATTATTTTTTCTAAATTCATTAACAATTTTTTAGCACAATTTTTCTCTTTTTCATTACACTCCTCCCAACCACAACACAACACTTCTTTCAAACCAATAGCTACTAATTTAGGGGCTTCACTTTAACCTCACTCTTTTTTATTTTCACACTCTTTAATCTTATTAATTTTGGAACTAAATCACTAAGGAGATTTGGATTAAATTAAGGTCCAACCAAAAAAAGGGAACATGCCATATATGAGGCTATCAAAGAATATGCTAAAGGGTGAATGACGCTAACTAAGATTATGCACAAGGGTAGATCAAAGAGGGTATGGAACATGACTATAAAAGAAATGACTATATCATCTCCTAAACCCAAACTCTTTATTTTTCCTTGCACATACCAGAAAAGTTCTAGGCTATACGATTAAACAAAGAATACACCAAGACCTTGCATCATATATGCACATGCTCAACTCAATCTTGTTCATTATATACTCAAGATAAAACCATCACACAAATCTACAATTAAGCCAATAGTATACAAGTGTTATAACCATGAGACTTCTCTAACGTAGTAATTTACACTCAACACAATCAACATGTTTTCACATACAAAACCACTTGCACCATGTATAGCAACTAGAAATAACATCTCACATACTTATCAAAAAATATTAAAATTTACTCCTTAAATGGAAAAAAGGATACTGGGTTTAAATGGCATCCCTATGAAAAAAAACAAAAAGAACAACCATGAGGTGGGTAAATTGTGCACCTACTATATTAACACTAGCAAAAATAAAAATTAAAAATAAGCGACGATGTTGAGAGTGCCTTATCTCACATCTAATGACTTTGAAGACCATATCTTCATCATCTAATCTTATTTTGAGAGTGCCTTTTCTTACATCTAGAAGAGCTCCTCCCATCGCTAAGAATGGACGTCCCAAAATGATTAATACCCGGTCATCTACATTATAGGCAAAAACAATAAAGTCATCAAAATAGTAAATTTACCAACCATAATGATGTAACGCCCCAAAAAATGGGTCTCGAAGTGTCACACGGTGCTTGAGGCTACGAGTAGCCCCAAGCTAACCCTTTGAGCCATTTTCATTTAGTTCAACATGAATCAACGGGGTTTCCATAAATAACCCTCAAATATTAATAGAGTAATCATCATCCAAGAATAAATGAATTTCAGAAAGATAACAAAATACGACTTATTAGTCAACTCCCAACATCTATACTAGTCTGATAAGCCTCTAAGAAAATCAATAAAACCAGCGAGCCATTGAGACATGCCCCAACTGACTCATACTCAGTTATCAAATGTAAACAATTCCGTGAAACCAATATAAGACATCACATCCTCAGAACATGAGGACTTACCATGACAGAGGATATAGAACAGCGTGCCCGAAAAATCATCATCAAACCTGGAACTGAGCACTTGAACCTACATTCTGATAAAATGCAGCCCACATTCGAAGATGTGGGTCAGTACCATAGAAAGGAACTGAGTATATGGGGGTGTATGCAGTTTTATAAACATCATCATCATAAATATTTAAAAGAAATATGTAGGATGTATGAAAGACTCACATAGCCCAAAGAAAATCATCATAATCATGAGAGGATGAAATAAGTACAATAACACAGGTGAGTTATCATATAATTTTTCAATCACTTTCACTTCATCCAGAATATCAATTCTCATAATGTAAATATCTTTTAAATCTTTCGAAAGAATAACTTTCACAATTCCACTTTCAAATCACTTCACCATTCACCATAGACACAAAGAAACACACACACACACTGGGAGATCCTATAATAGATATAAACTATGTGAGCTACATGGAGTCCAACGTACAACCCACGTTGGGGAGAGTTGTCCTATCCTTGCCATCGGAGTAGGACTATCGATATCAAATCCACACAAACTAGTGATCACTATATAAATCAGCCTTAGGCTCACTCCTATGGGGACACGTAGATCTAGGGAAGTAAGGTCACTTTATAACTCCTGCTCGGTGCTAAAGATTTCTTCTGGACTTAGCTCAGATCATTTCAAAGACAATCCACATTAAAACAATTTCAGTAATATATAAATATACATTGGGAGCCATCATGCTTCCCATCTATCAAAATCAATCACATTGTGGATTTCTTTCAATATGAACGTGCTTATAACACACACTTGCTCAAAAAAATATAATTTCCAATGGGGATTCATGATCCAAATATCAAAATCATGATAAATATCATTCAAGATTCATGCTTTATATCTCCACACATGTAAATTCATCTTTCAAAATCATAAACCTCAAGATTTCATAATAATCATCATAAGATATGGGTTCATGCTTCAAATTCGTAAAAATCAAATAAAAATCATGCCCTTGTAAAGAAATTTACTTTTGGGCACAAGAACGAAAGAGAGTTCTTATTGAAAAATCCCACATACCTTAAATGATGAACTTTAGATCGATACTCATTTTTGAGATGTTAATCGTGCCTTTGAATGATGGTTCTTGGAGTTCTTGAACTAGGAACTTGGAATTTTGAATAAATTTACAGAATTAATGGTGAACTTTGGAGGTTCTTGAAGTTGGATGTAGGAGCTTAGGGTTTTATTTTTGAGAAAATTTGATGAAATATAACATATAATGCTTCTAATAGGCTTTAATATAGGGTTTGGACAGATTTTGGGTGAGGGAAAATGACCAAAACGCCCCTAAAAATCAAATAATTCTTGAATCTATCCTTTGGTAGACTGTTTTGATAGTCTAAAGTAGATCAACCATAACGTTTTACTCCGCTATCCAAATTGGATAAACCAATTTCATTAGAAAGAGGACTCTTATATCTTTCCATTGATATATAGTATCTCACCCAGATCATTGTGTACGAGGAGTCATGATCACTTGAAGTTGACCCAAAAATTCACTTTGGGTAAGTTGAAGTAGATCGACCATAACTTTTTGCTCTGATAGACAAATTGGATAAAACCAATTTCATTGGAAAGAGGACTCACAGAGTTTTCTGTTGATATATAGTAGATCACCCAGATTGTTATGTATAGGAGTTATGATCGTTTAAAGTTGGAGCAAAAATACGCCAGGCCTCAGTACTTTTTCCTGCACGTTTTACTATTCACTACTATTCACGGTTCGATTGAAATGTTCATAATTCATCGCTCGGGTGTCCGTTTTGGATAATCCACATATCATTGGAAAGATTATTTGATACTCTATGCAGTGGTGGATCATAATATAAGATATTCCGCACGAAAAATTTATAATTCATTCTAGAAGATAGAACCCAACACTTTTACGCACAAAATTTCAACAAAATTTTTTTTGGGGTATTACATCATCCCCCCTTGGAAACATTCATCCTCAAATGAGGCTAGACATGCCAAGATTAGATAGGGAATAGAGTATACAACTGAAACCATTTGTTAGACTCATCACCACATCGTTTCTCACTCTGAATGCAACATAGAATGCATAAATTCAAGAAACTACAGCTGAACACATAATAAATGACAGCTGAACTGCTGTAACTTTAATCAAAAGTGCATGATTTAGGAAAGAACAGTACCTTCGGCTTGATCAGAGTTCGCGGAAAATAGGTGCGGGTACTTGGATCGCATATCCGCCTCAGCTTCCCAAGATGCACCCTCAATAGATTGGTTTCTCCACAAAACCTTGACCAAGGGAACTTCTTTGTTCCTCAGTCTTCGCACACTGAAATCAAGAATCTCAACAGGAATCTCATCAAAAGAAATATTTTCTTAAATGTCAGTACTCACAGAGGAATCCACTACCACAACATCGCTAATATGTTTTCTAAGCATGGAGACATGGAATATTGGATGAAGAGAGAACAACTCGAAAGGCAACTCGACCTCATAAGCTACCTTACCAACATGGCTAAGAATTCTGTAAGGACCAACATAACGGGGAATAAGCTTCCCCTTCTTTCCGAATCTCTTCACCCCCCTCATGGGTGAAATTTTCAAATACACTAGGTCACCAACTTCAAACTCAAGGTCTCTTTTTCTAACATCCGCATATGACTTCTGACAACTCTGCGCAGTTTTCAACCTTTACCTAATCAACTTAACTTTTTCCATAGCCTCAAATACCAAATCAGGACCACTCACAGCCGCTTCACCCACCTCGAACCAACCTATGGGTGATCTACTCTTCCTCCCATATAAGGCTTCAAATGGAGCCACGCCAATACTAGAGTGGAAACTATTATTGTACGCAAACTCTATCAATGGTAACTGATCATCCCAACTTCCCTTAAAGTCAAGTATAAAAGCTCTCAACATATCCTCTAAGGTCTGGATGGTCCGCTCAGCCTGACCATCGGTTTGCGGATGAAAAGAAGAAATCAAAAGCACTTGGGTACCAAGACCCTTCTAAAAAGCTTTCCAAAATTACGAATTAAACTGAGTACCCCTATCCGAAATGATGGACAAGGGAACTCCACGCAGTCTGACTAGCTCTCGGATATACAATCTAGTATAATCCTCAGCAGTATATGAAGTATGAATAGGCAAGAAATAAGCAGACTTTGTCAACCTATCAACCACAACCCAAATGGAATCATGATGGCGTCGGAAAGGAGGTAAACTAATCACGAAGTCCATATTTATCTCTTCCCACTTTCAGGTGGAAATACTAAACTCTTGCATCATACCACCAGGTCTTTGGTGTTCAACCTTAACCTGTTGGAATGCTGCGCACTTAGCTACAAATGCTGCTATATCTTTCTTCATGCCACTCCACCAATAGATTTCCAGAAAATCTAGGTACATCTTGGTGGCACCAGGATGAATAGAATATCGGGCCCCATACGCTTCAGCCATAATCCTCTATCTCAGATCATCAACATTTGGGACACACAATCTACCCTACAATCTCAACACACCATCTCCCTCTTGGGAGAAAACCTCTACTTGTTGGTCCTTGAATGACTCCTTCAGTATAACCAAACTAGCATCTAATTATTGCTTTTCCTTCACTTCCGAAACCAAGGAGGATTCGGAACTACTCTGAACCCCATACTACCTTCAGCAGAGTCAAACAACTTAACCCCCAATCTAGCCAAATGATGTACATCACGAGCCAACTCTTTCTTACCTTTTACCATATATGAAACACTACCCATGTACACTCTACTTAGGGAATCCACCACAATATTGGCCTTGCCCGGATGGTACAACACACTCATATCATAGTCCTTTAACAATTCTAACTATCGTCTCTGCCTAAGATTCAATTCTCTCTGGGTAAATGCATACTGCAGACTCTTATGATTAGTGAAAACATCAACATGGATACCATAAATATAGTGTCTCCAAATTTTCAAAGCAAATACAACAGCAGCCAACTCAAGGTCATGGGTGGGGTAATTTTTCTCATGGAGTTTCAACTGTCTAGAAGTATAAGCTATCACCTTACCCTTCTGCATCAATACGCAACCCAACCTAACTCTCGAAGCATCACAGTACACCACAAAACCATCAACACCATCTGGCAACGTCAAAATAGGGGCTAAAGTGAGTCAAATCTTCAACTCCTGAAAACTCTTCTCACAAGATTCGGACCATAAGAACTTCACTTTTTTTTAGGTGAACCGAGTCATAGGAGACGCCATAGAGGAGAAACCCTCAACAAAACGGCGATAATAGCCAGCTAAACCCAAGAAACTTTGGATATCAGTCGAAGAAATAGGTCTTGGCCAATTTCTAATAGCTTTAGTCTTTTGGGGATCAACTCTAATACCCTCAGAAGAAATGATATAACCCAGAAAAGCAACTGACCTTAGCCAAAACTCACACTTACTGAACTTGGCAAACAACTTGTGATCTCTAAGGGTTTGTAAGATAGTTCAGAGATGATCAGAATGTTCATCCTTACTACGAGAGTACCCCAGTATTTCATCGATGAACACTATGAAAAACATAGCTATATATGGTCTGAACACTCGATTCATGAGGTCCATGAAAGCTGTTGGGGCATTAGTTAACCCAAAAGACATAATAAGAAACTCAAAATGGCCATAACGAGTTTGGAAAGTAGTTTTTGAGATGACACACTCCCTAACTTTGAGTTGATAATAGTCAGAACAAAGGTCTATCTTTGTGAAGTAATTTGCACCTTACAATTGGTCAAATAAATCATCTATTCTCGGAAGGGGGTACTTATTTTTTGACGGTGACTTTATTCAGTTGGTAGTAATCAATGCACATATGCAAAGAGTCATCTTTCTTTCTCATAAACAACACAGGAGCACCCTAAGGAGAAACACTGGGCCTTATAAAACCCTTATCTAGTAGATCTTTAAGTTACTCTTTTAACTCCTTAAGTTCTGCAGGGGCCATACGGTAAGGAAAAATAGAAATGGGCTGAGTATCGGAAAAAAGATTAATCCCAAACTCTATCTCTCTATGAGGAGGTATCCTTGGGAGATTATCCAGAAAGACATCAGAAAACTCATTGACGACGTTAACAGACTGGAGAGTTGGAGTCTCCGACTTAGTGTATTTGACTCTAACCAAATGGTAAATACACCCCTTGGAAATAAGCTTTCTAGCTTTGAGGTAAGAGATAAAATGATTCTTGGGTGACATAGAATTCCCAGACCACTCAAACATGGATGCACCCGGAAACTTAAACTTGACCACTCAGGTCCAAAAATCAATAGAGGCATAAGAACAATATAGCCAGTCTATACCCAGAATCATATCAAAATCTACCATGTCTAACTCAATTAGATCAGCCAACAAGACTCTAAGAAGAACGGTTACAGGACAGTTTTTATACACTTTCTGGGCAACAATCGAATCACCTAATGGGGTAGAAACTAGGATAGGCTCAGGAATAATCTCAGGACTCATTTCAAAATTCACAGCAATCAAATGTGTAATATATGAGAAACTGGATGCAGGATCCAACAAAGCATACATATCAAACTGAAATATACGAAGCATACCAGTAATAACATCAGAAGAGTCCTCCTATTCCTGGTAGGACGGTAAAGCATAAAATCTATTCTGGCACTGCCCGCCAGCATTATTAGAAGAGGCGCCCTGAGCTGGGGCTAGGCAAGTCGCTGGAACAGGATCACTAACAGTCTGAGTCTAGGCCTGAAGGCAATAGTCCCGACACCTTTGTCCATCCTGTAGACAATATCTAACTCTGTGACCTATGTCACCACACCAGAAATAACCCCTCTTCTCACCCTAATACTCACCCGAATGAGCCTTACCACACTTAGGACACAAGGGATGATTTGGCTTACTGCTAGCACTGTACTGGGACCTCGATACATATGACCTGCTACCTTACTCCTGCCTACCTCTAGGCATGTGAGCACTAGCAGATGACAGTGCTGGCATAGATTAATGATCCTGATACTGAGGGCGACCCCTTCCCTGTGATCTAGTCTGACCCTATTCGTGCTGCTCGGACCTAGCTCTCTTATTCCCTCTCATTCTATCTCTTTCCTTAATCTTGTCTGCCTCAATCTATTGGGCATGAGTCATCAGCCTAGAAAGATTCATCTCACTATTCAGCATAGCAGACCTACACTCCTTAACCACATAATAAGACACTCCGTCATACTAGCTCGATTATCAGCCGCTAAGTCAGGAGCATACTTGGCAAACTAATTGATCTTTAGATAGTACTCCCTAATAGTCATAGAGCCCTGTCGCAGGTTCATAAACTCTTCCACCTTTGCCTTCCTCATCTCCAAAGGGAAAAACTTATCCAGGAATGCATCCTAGAACTCTTGCCAAGTTGTAGGAACAGATCCCTCACCTCTACCTTTCCTCCAAGAAATAACCCAGTTATAAGCAAGGTCTTTTAACCTATACGCAGCCAACTCCACACTATGTTCCTCAGATACATACATCACCTGAGTAATCTTCCGCACCTCCTCTAAAAATAACCATGGATCCGCATCAGACTTGGACCCATAGAATTCTGGCGGATTCATCAGATCCTAGCAGCAGTTGAATCACCTTCCTGCTACTGTTGAGCTAGGGCCGAGTTGGCCTGAATATTTGCAGTAACA
This sequence comes from Capsicum annuum, assembly GCF_002878395.1. Classification (NCBI taxonomy): domain Eukaryota; kingdom Viridiplantae; phylum Streptophyta; class Magnoliopsida; order Solanales; family Solanaceae; genus Capsicum; species Capsicum annuum. The sequence goes on from NW_025883843.1 coordinate 17,570, forward strand.
GCTTAGGCCAGCGCCTGAAAGGCTGCTCAAAATTTAGCATGAGACACATTTTCATTCAATGGGTCAGTGGGTTGAGGTTGCTGACCATCATTATTTCTTCTCGCTCGATGTGGAGGCATATTTCTAAAAGAGGAAAGCACGAATCAATAGCAGAGAGAGACACTATAAGCACAATAGACTTTTGAAAGAAAGAATCACACTTTTTCCTAAAATGTCTTATAGCTTCTTGCTCATTGATGTGGTGCACTACACACCGATAATCAAGACTCTACTTAACACGGCTTTTCAGACTCTCTATGATACCTTAAAACCTTAGGCTCTGATACCAATTTTTTAACGCTCCAAAAAACCAGTCTCGAAGTGTCACACGGTGGTTGAGGCTACGAGTAGCCCGAAGCTAACCCTTTGAGCCATTTTCATTCAGTTCAACATGAATCAATAGGGTTTCCATTAATAACCCTCAAATATCAATAGAGTAATCATCATCCAAGAATAAAAGAATTTTAGAAACATAACAAAATACAACTTATTAGTCAACTCCCAACATCTATACTAGTCTGACAAGCCTCTAAGAAAATCAATAAAACTAGCAAGCCATTGAGACATGCCCCAACTGACTTATACTCAGTTATCAAATGTAAACAATTCTATGAAACCAACATCAGACATCACATTCTCGAAATATGAGGACTCACCATAATAGAAGATGTAGAACAGCGTGCCCGAAGAATCACTGTTGAACCTGGAACTAAGCACCTGAACCTACATTCTAAGAAAATGCAACCCATATCCAACGATGTGGGTCAGTACCATGGAAAGGAACAGAGTATATGGGGGTGTATGCAGTTGTATAAACATCATCATCATAAATATTTATAAGAAATATGCAGGATGTATGAAAGACTCACATAGCTCGAAGAAAATCATCATAATCATGAGAGGATGAAATAAGTACAATAACACATGTGAGTCACCATATAATTTTTCAATCACTTTCAGTTCATCAAGAATATCAATTCATATAATGTAAATATCATTTAAATCTTTCGAAAGAATAACTTTCACAATTCCACTTTCAAATCACTTCACCATTCACCATAGATACAAGGAAACACACACACACACTGGGAGATTCTATAACCGACATAAACCATGTGAGCTACATAGAGTCCAACGTATAACCCACGTTGGGGAGAGCCGTCCTATCCTTGCTATCTAAGTAGTACTGTCGATATCAAATCCACACAAACTAGTGATCACTATATAAATTAGCCTCAAGCTCACTCCTACGGGGGCACATAGTTCTAGAGAAGTAAGGTTGCTTTATACCTCCCACTCGATGCAAAAGATTTCTCCCGAACTTAGCTCAGATTATTTCAAAGACAATCCACAATAAAACAGTTTCAGTAATATATAAATATAGATTGGGAGCCATCATGCTTCTCATCTATCAAAATCAACCATGTTGTGTATTTCTTTCACACTCGAGTTCAAAATAACTCCATTAACACCAAAAGGTCAAATCATTCAAAATATCTCAAATATTCAACATCAACGTGCTTATAACACACACTTTCTAAAAAAACACAATTTCCAATGAAGATTCATGACCCAAATATCAAAATCAAGATAAATATCGTTCAAGATTCATGCTTTATATTTCCACACATGCAAATATATCTTTCAAAATCATAAACAACAAGATTTCATAATAATCATCATAAGATATGGGTTCATGCTTCAAATTCATAAAAATCAAATAAAAATCATGCCTTTGTAAAGAAAATTACTTTTGGGAATAAGAACGAAAGAGAGTTCTTGTTGAAAAACCCCACTTACCTTGAATGATGAACTTTAGATCGATACTAATTTTTGAGATATTAATCGTGCCTTTGAATTATGGTTCTTGGAGTTCTTGAACTAGGAACTTGAAATCTTAAATAAATTTGCAGAATTAATGGTGAACTTTGGAGGTTCTTGAAGTTGGATGTAGGAGCTTAGGGTTTTTTTTTTTGAGGAAATTTGATGAAATATAATATATAATGCTTCTAATAGGTTTTAATATAGGGTTTGAATGGATTTTGGGTGAGGGGGAATGACCTAAATGCCCCTAAAAATCAAATAATTCTCAAATCTATCATTTTATGGACTTTTTTGATAGTCTGAAGTCGATCAATCATAAAGTTTAACTCCGATATCCAAATTAGATGAAACCAATTTAATTAGAAAGAGGACTCTCATATATTTCCATTGATATATAGTATCTCACCCAAATCATTGTGTATGAGTAGTTATGATTGTTTGAAGTTGACCCAAAAATTCACTTTTGATAGGCTGAAGTAGATCGACCATAACGTTTTGCTCCGATAGACAAATTTGATGAAACTAATTTCATTGGAAAGAGGACTCATAGAGATTTCCATTGATATATAGTAGATCACCCAGATCATTATGTACAAGGAGTTATGATCATTTAAAGTTGGAGTTAAAATATGCCAGGCCTCAGTACTTTTTCCTGCATGTTTTACTGTTCACTTCTATTCACGATTCGATCGGAATGTTCATAAATCGTCGCTCGGGTGTCCGTTTTGGATGATCCATATATCGTTGGAAAGATTATTTGATACTCTACACAATGGTAGGTTATAATCTAAGACTTTTGCACGAAAAATTGATAATTTATTCTAGAAGATAGAACCCAACACGTTTACACACAAAATTTCAACGAAAAATTTCCCGGGGTATTACAAATGAGCACATCCTTAGTGATTCATTTGGGATGAATTCTAGTTCTATCTACCCTTTGGAGAACCACTGAGCGTGGTCTCAACTTTTCTAAACCCATAGTATAGAACACTGGTAGGGGCATAAAGTTTATAAATAAACCCAAGTCCCTTAGATTATGGACCACATCTCTCACCAATTTTTATTAAAGAGTTAAACTCCCTAGTTCTTTCGATTTCATGTGTATTTTCATCATCACCATTAAACTACACTCTTTAGTGAGTGCCACCATCTCAATGTCCTATAACTTAGTCTTTTTAGTCAGCATATCCTTTAAGCACTTAGTGTACTTAGGCATTCCCTGTAAAATGTATAATAAAAGGAGATTAATGTGAAGTTCTCTGGACATTTCAAAGAACTCCTTAAAACAAGCATCCTCATTGGCCTTTTGATCCTTTGAGGGAATGGTGGTGGTGGTGTTTTCTACACGTTATCAGCAACCTTTGCTTTTTAGGTGTTTGACTTCCTCAACTTTACAACAGCTTTATTTGCAACTGGTTGAGGAACCAACTCTATCTGTACCTCCAAATTTTTCTCCAGAGGCATGTAACTAACCTCTTTACTGCTCCTTAAGGTGATTTCCATAACTTGGTTTTGATACTTTATATCACTTGGCAATCTACCTTGTGGTCTAGTTTTTTGTGCCAGATCTAATTTTCCCAACTACTGCTATAGATTCTTTTCAGCCACTTGCTGATTTTTTTATCTCAATTGCTTCGCCAGGATTTTTTTCAAAGTATCCTCTATATTACTGGTTTGTGAATTGTATTGCTGCTAAAATTGTTGAGGCTGATAAGTAAACCATTAATAATTGGATTGACTCTTCCATATGAGGTTTTAGGCATTACCATAAGTATATTTTTTTGGGTATTACCCAAAAAATTCACAAACTCTAGATTTTTTCTATACACGTCAACAAAGTGACCAATGTTGCACAAAATTTCACACCAATATGTGATGAACTATATTCACTTGAGTCAGGGACTGTTTCAATCTAAGTTTGTATTATTGTGTTATCATATGATTCTTAAGGGAAACTAATTGCGCTGTTAAGGTTGTGACACTATCAACAATCATCCCTATAGGCTTTCTCACTGAACTTTTGGAGATTTCACCATGCCAGTGTAGATTTCCTTGTGCAATACGGGCCAATAAGGTATAGAGCTTATCATAAGTTTTCTCTAACGCTTGACCACCTGCAGCTAAATCCAACAAAATATTTGTATTGTGATCAAATGATTCAACAAAGGTGCGACATAATACCTTATTAGACTGCTGGTGATGTGGACAGTCTTGTATAAGATATTTAAACCTTTCTAATGCATGATAATTCTTATTCGGCTTCTACTTGAAGCTAAAAAAACTACATAAGTAGTCTTTCCATATGGGAATAAATAGATGTAAAATTATCAGGCTAAATTATTCCTTGTATTGATAAAACCAGCCGACTCATCACTCAACCACTTATTTGCTTCACCAAAAAGTAAGAAGGGGAAGATTATGAGCGTCACGTAACTCGTAGAGACTCCAGTAGGGATGAATGTATCACTGATCTCCAAAAAATTCTACAAGTGAACCTGTGGATACTCATATGATGTTAGTAAATACCCCACTACTGTGTAAAAGCTTCACTATATTCTATTTTAGCTTAAACCTACCTCCAGGTGCAGTTTATCAAATAGCAGAGGTAATATTTGTTTTGAGTGGATTGCCACTTTGCGTATAGGCCACTTTGCATATAGTCCTGCAGACTGGTGGATCTTCAACCATGGGTACAGGAATAGCTTCCTCATAGTGAATTTGAGATATCTGCTAGAGAAGTACTGCTGCTCTCCTCACCTTATGTAAGCATTGCTCAATTTCAAGATAGGGATCAACCAACTCCCTATCCCTTGCCATCTTACTTTCTTTACAAAACCATGCCTATAAATTCAGAAGCTAAGATAAAGTAATTAGCACTCACGAAAAAAAGTAAGCAAAACTAAAACTAAGGTAGTTGGAAATTTAAGAGTCCCCAGGAATGGCGCCAAAAACTTGTTGCGCATATGTAAGTGTACGTGGTTAAACAAGTAGTAAAATTGCCTTTGAAAGCCAATTATTGATCCTACAGGAAATTGTGTTATACAACTATCCAATTCCAGTTCTACAGTGAAGATTAAACAAGTCCAAACAGAACCCAAACATAATTGAAAGTTATGATAAAAAGTAAATTTAGACAATGCGATAGCATAAATGTTCTTACACAATATTAGGGAGAAACCCTGGGTTAAGGCAATATGAACACCTAAATAAAATAAAGCCAACTAACAAAGGATCTATGTCTTCTTCTATACAATGCCTCAAACAGAGACATAAAAATACTCAAGAGATAACTATTATTGTATTTAAACTTTGCTAATGGAAAAAAACTAGTCCCAATGACAATTCTCAAACCTAAATCTTTCGCTCAGACTGCCATTGATATGAGGGTGAAAAGCAATACTAATTTCCCACCTAGTAACTAACTCAGCCTGTAATTTACTCTAAAAGTTAGAAGTAAACAACATACCTCTTTCTAAGAGGATAGAGATCAAAACTCCTTCAATAAAACAATCTCATAAATATAAATCATGGATAACTTCTCTACTTTATAATTTAACTAAACCAAAATGAAGTATGAAGATTTATTCCGCCTATCAACAATTACCCATATCAAATAAAATTTCCAAAGGGTTAGGAAGACCAACCACAATGTTCATTGCAATCCATTTGACTTCTATTCTAGAATAGGTATTCTCTGAAGTTTCATTCAAGTTTTCTTACTCTCATTCTTTACTTTCTAACAATTTGGATACTAGGATAAAAAATCTACTATATTGCACTTTATCCTAATGATAACCCAGCAACTTGTGGCCCATTTAGCCTATAATTGATACTAGAGTGATATCTGTAATGCTAATTTGAGTCACGTCTTATATTAATTTGGTTAGAAGTAGGCTTTAAAGTCAAAAATATATCTAAGGAGAAGAGGAAGGACAAACAAGATAAAGCATCAAAGAAAGGAAAAAGTATGAGAAATACCACTGCCAAAGGGTTTGAGTAACATCAGAAATACACATTGCAAATCACTAAAGTACAAATGATATCACAAAATTAAATAGAAAGTAGAGAAAACCTCAGGTAAATTCTGCTTATAAGAAGGTATTTATGTTCATTCAAAATGGTTTTTGAAGGTCAAGAACTTTTTAAAAGGAAACTGAATCTTTGATAAAACCAGGCACTGTTGGTGGAGTTATGTGAGCTTAAAGGAAATTTTACAATTTATAAAAATCTTTGTGATCTTGATATAACTTGTGTAACACTAGGAACAGGAAAATTATAAACCATCTGGTTTGAATTTCTTAGATAATAAAAGGGAATTTTTGATTTCTATACCCTCATTCAGCTCTATCTTTAGTTTGGAGACACTGTATAAAGTATCTAAGTTAGGGTTAAGACTTTATTTGGATTTCAGATCTTGGATTCTTGAAATTCATTGGTGATCATTAAGATTATGGATGTTTTAACTAAATTTTTTTGGTATATTTACTTTTCCTTAATATATGCATATCTAATTTACTGATTCTTAGGGGTGTGTGAAGAACGGACATTAGTATATAATTGGAGGTTGCCTATTTGATTCTTATAATTACTTATTTTATATGGGTAAAACTATTTCTCCATGTGATGGATTATGTTTAGGGGTTGAAAACTCTATTCAATCTAGGATCCCTTGTTTTTATTGAAGGCAAGAAACATGAGTGAGGAAAATGAGTTGACAAAGACTTGATTTCTTTTAATTAATAACTGATTCTAGAGATAGATTATCTATTTTGAGGTTGTAGGTTGGTTTGGATTTTATACACATCAGGGTTTGAGAAGACCCCATGAATTTATTGATTGATTGAAAAAATTTCATTAATGTTAAAGACATTGACTACCCATGCCAAGAATATTGATGAAGCAATATTAATCACCCAAGCACAATGCTTGAGTTCTTGTTAACGCACCCCTAGAAGCTCTTAGTACTTGAATTTAAACTCAATTTTGATAAAGTATGAAACAGTCTCCTGACTGATAATTGTATTATGAAATTGGTTTAATTGCTTTTCCAACCCCCATATTTACCTTACATGTATTATTAAAGCCTGTAAAAAATTAGTTATTTAATAACATTCTAGGCTGAACAAGAATATTATTCCCTGTGGGATAGACTCTAACTTTTGAATTGGGTAAATATTTTTGATGATATTTAAATACACCTCCCCACCAATAATGTTGTCTCAGATCATGATATATCTTAGTCACACCAAGATGTATAAAGTACCTCAAACTATGAGCATCTATAAGGATTTTCTAAAATATATTATAACACAGGAACTCATATGTTCCCCATAATACTCATGACATGTCATCATCAATCACGATCTTATTGGATTCTCCCTGCAAGACCTTATTATTTATGATCTTGCTTAACTTATCATCCTCAAATTGTCTGGACTTGATTTTCTTTAGAAACAAAGACCTTGCCTCTACAAATGTTAAATTTACACCTTTTTTAAATACTTGAAACCGAATAAAATTGTTAGCTAGAGTCTGAATATCTCTAGCTCATAGACACATTCCATCCTTCAAACAAGCCAAGATACCCATACTCCCAATCTTCCTACTTAAAGCATCAACTACCGTAATTTCCATACTTGGATTATATTAGTTAGTAGCATCATAGTCCTTAAGCATCTCCACCCATATAAACTACCTCAACTTCTGATAGTTGTATGTCATTCATGTTTAAGACCATAGATAGCGGTAAATACCTGACAATAGACACTACAAAGATAGTACCTCAAAATCTTAAGAGAAAACACTACTATTGGCAACTCTAAGTCATGAGGAAGTAGTTCTTTCATGCACCTTAAGCTACCTAGAAGCATATGAAGTGACATTCTTATCCTACATTAAAATAACATCCAAATCAAAATGTGAGGCATCACAATAAACAACAAAGTTCTTACCCTTCATAGAAAATGCAAGGATGGGAGTTGTAGTAAATATAGTCACGATCTTTTGAAATCTATCACTAAAACCATTTGATCACTAAAATAACATATCACTTTGAGTTAAATGAGTTAGTTGGGTAGTAGTATAGGTGAAATCCTTCATAAATCTACGGTGGTAGCTAGCCAACCCCATAAAGTTGTAGATATCAGTTAATAAAGTTGGCCTAGCACAACACTTAACTACCTCTATTTTCTATGGATCAACCATAATTCCCTATAAAAACATATGACCCAAGAAGTACACAAAAGTACACCAAAACTTGTACTAATAAAATTTAGCATATAATTGCTTCTGTTTGAAAAACCCCAACGCAATTCTTAAGTCATTTTCATGCTCTTCCTAACTCTTCAAATACAATAGAATGTCATCAATAAGCACAAGTAGAAAAAAGTCCAAATAGGGACTAAAATTTCCGTTCATCAAACTCAGAAAATTAACTGAGGAATTAATAAGCCCAAAAGACATCACCAAAACTCATAATGCCCATACCTAGTTCAAAAAGAGGTCTTAGGAATATCTTTAGTGTAATTTATTAGTTAATGATAACTTGACCTCAAGTTAATCTTAAAGAGTACTAACATACCCTAAAGCATGTCGAAAGAGTCATCTATGCAGGTAAGAGAGTAATTATTATTGATAGTACCTTATTTTTCTAATGGTAGTCAATATACGTATTCTTACTCCCATCTTACTCTATACAAAAACACAGGTATAATGGTTAAATGAAGTAAAGCCCTTATGTATGGAATTGAATGTATGTGAATGCTTGGCAAATGGTTTGTAAAGGACATGTTGGCCACATGGTGACTAAATGCATATCCTTGATGATTGGTTGACTAAATGGTCATAGTCCCTAAAGTATGAACTTGAATTGTATTTGAATAAAAGGTGTGTATAAGATTAACAAGTATGAATGATTATTTGTAGTATTCTTGATGACCATGAATGAACTTGCATTGTGTTATAAACTAAGGCCTTGGGCCTAACTATGTTAGTAGTGGCCGAATAGGCCGATAGAGATCATATAATGGGCTATGGTGTTGATGTGTAGCCTTTATGGCTTGAATGCCCTAATTTGGGTTAAGTTTCAATGTGATAAATTGAATAGGTGCTAGTACCATATAGGGCGTGTTGGTTTGTGGTCCAAGTTTGCTTATCATATAAGGCATGTTGGTTAGTGGTCCAAGTCCGCTAACCATAAAAAATGTGTTGGTTTGGGGTCCAAGTCTGCTTACCATATAAGGTGTGCCAGTTGGTGGTCCAATTCCATTTACCATATAAGACGTGTTGGTTTGTGGTCTAATTCCGCTTACCATATAAGGCGCGTGGGTTTATGGTCCCAAGTCCGCATACCATATAAGGCGTGTTAGTTCATGGCCCAAGTACGCTTACTATATAAGATGTGTTGGTTCATGTTTCAAGACCGCTTACTATATAAGATGTGTTTGTTTGTAGTCCAAGTCCTCTTACCATATAAGGCGTATTTTTTCGTGGACAAAATTTGCTTATCATGCAAAGCGTGATGATTTGTGCTTCAAGTTTGCCTACTAAATAAGATATGTCAGCTCGAGGGTCTTATCCCCTTTCCTATTACAGCGTAAAGAATTCTCTGTGTTTAAAATAAAAGGCTGAAAGGTTAGTAGTCCTTCACCCATTAACTGATGAATGAATGTGTCATAAATGCATGTTCAGACTTATTCTATGATTTGACTTGTAGAGTCACTATATGTATATGTGTCTTTGATATGTATATTATTATGTAAATGTTATTGCATACGATGGATTGACATAGATTGATCAAATGCAATATTTTATCCTTATCCTAGAGTTACATGCTAGCAATCTAACCACTAACCATCCTCAGACACTACGTCCCCACATGACGTAGGGCTTGAAGATCCTTCTTCCTTTTTGTCACAGTGATTGGGCTATTAAAGTGGTTCGTGCATTGACTTGATATGGTGAGCTTTCTTTTTTTAGTAGACATTCATCTCTTGGACTCTTATCTCTAGACTTAGTCTCTTTTGGACTTGGTTTGGATATTGTCTGGGGCTTGTCCCGACATATATTTTTATTGACATCAATTTTGTCTAGAGGCATTTTAAATGGTTATGGACTTGGGTATATTTTCTAGTTGGTAAATCTAATGAAATGTATAGACTTATCTAAGCTATGACTTATGTTATGTTCCTGCTATAGATCTTACAGATTAGAGTTCCATCGACTCCTATGATATGATAAGGCGGTTGGGTTGGGTTATCATATTGACCTACGGTTCATGTGAGCTTGAGGTGCCCGTATGACAAGGATCGAAGGTTGGGTCATGTCAAGTTGGTATCAGAGACTAAGTTCATGGACATTTAGGTGTTCATAATGCCGTGTCGAGTAGTCTCTTTTATAGGTGTGAAGCGCACCACACTTATAAAGGAGGGGCTATGTGACATTTTAGGAATGTTTACCTTTCTTGTGTTTCAATCTCAAACTAAAGAGTCTAAGATCTTGGATTCCTCTAATTCCCGTTTGGTATATTTCAGATAACGTCACCAAGGAGATCTGATACTCAGGAAAATAATTGTGTCCCGATTGGGGACAATATGGATGGAGTTCGTCTAACTTCTGGGGTTCAGACCCATGCTAGGGCTACAAAATCTAACAATCTTCATGGGATTCCACCTGTCCCCACTAATACTAACTATGAGAGTGACCTCCTTCTTCAATCACCTCAAGAGAATGCTACTATATCTAGATAGTAACATTACTAATCTTGAAATCTCTATAGCAACATTGCTATTGTGGAATAAATCCTAAAATACCTAGATAATGTCATCCCAACCATTACCCTTTTTAAATTCAAAACTTTTTACTTGCGTCGCCAAAAACAAATTTACAAACATGATTTTTATAGTTCACATACCCCATCCTCATATCGTGGCATATCTTAGGAATGACGGGTTAGGTTATTACATTTGGAGTCCGAATAATGAAGTATTTCCCATCTCTATTGTATTTCATAAACATAGACTATGGAAGGTCATATTCAAAACAATGGCGTCAAACCCCTTAACAAATTAATGATAATAACTAGCCAACCCCATAAAATTCTCAATTTCTATCATATTTATTTGCCTAGCCCAATTCTTAACAGCTTTTACATTTTGAAGGTATTTTATAACCCCTTTCTTTGAAACTATATGACCCAAGAAGGACACAAAAGATATCCAAAAGTCACACTTAGAATATTTAGCATATAATAATTGATTCTCTTTAAGAAACCCCAATACCAAACACAAGTGAGCCTTCATGCTTGTCTTTATTTTCAGAGTAAATTAATATGTCATTAATGAACATAATCACAAAAAAATCCAGGAATGAATCAAAACCCCATTCATTAGATTCATAAAGGTAGATAGGGAATTGGTCAAGCCAAACAACATAGCCAGAAACTCTTAGTGGCCATAACTGGTCTAGAAAGATATCTTTGGGATATCTTTTTCCCTAATCTCGAGATGGTGGCAGCCTAATCTCAAATCTATCTTGATAATATTGAAATTCCCTGAAATTGGTCAAATAGGTCATCTATTCTAGGTAAGGGATATTTATTGTGAATGGTCACTTTATTCAACTGGAGGTAGTCTATGTACATTCTCATGCTACCATCCTTCTTTTTTTGCAAATGACATAGGTGCGCCCTAAGGAGAAACACTTGGGTGAATAAATCCCTTCTCTATCAATTTATGTAATTGTTGTTTTAACTCTCTCAACTATGTTGGTGCCATATGATCAGGAGGGATAGTGATGTGTCTATTTCATGGCTCTAAATATAAACAATAAAAACTCATAGTATTGAGGCATACATTTAAGGTCATTAGGACATACTTATAAGAATTTACACACCACAGACTGACATTATAGGAGGAAGTATCAATTTATCTTTCCAAGGATAGGCTAAAAATGCCTTAGATGCCCTTATACTAAATACTGGCAAGAAGAGCTAACACTATTCTCAAAGGAGTAGGCTTAAAAGTACGCTCCTAGTCTAACTTCCCTACCCAGGCATCACTATAGTGATGAATTTACCATAATAACCAAGAATGGCATGATAGGGAGACAATCACATAACAATCAAGAATGGCATAATAGGGGGATAGCCAACTTATATCTAAAATGATATCAATTTCCTCCATATCTAGAATCAGTAAGCCTTCCAAGGTCTTAAACCCCATAAACATCATACAACACATACAATGCACCTGATCAACATATATAGACAACCCAAATAGCATAGATACATACATAGAAGTATCAAGATATTCCCAGTCTAAGTCTAAGACCAAGGAGAATTTCACAGACACATAAGAGAAAGTGGAACCTAGATCAAACAAAATAGAAGCCATATGACCACAAAAAAGACTATTACTTATGATCAGCACATCAAAAGTTTCTACTTTAAGATGAGCTCGAACAACTTAAAGATAAGCCTTATCACTACTCTAATCACCACCTCTTCTAGCCTAAGAACCATTCATACCAACCTATCCTCAACAACGATTAGCTTATTTTCCACCACTTCCTACAGTCTGGATAGCATATCCACCATGTAGACTACCCCTACCATTTTTTCCATAACCCCAACCAAATAAGACTTGAGCAATAAAAATTGGTTGTTAAGTGAACCAACCTGCAGATAAAAAATTATAAAAATACTTATCCTGTGGCCTAGACCCCCATACTCATGGGACCTAATGCCCAAAGTAGGACTCTAAATTAAAGAACATGAAGGTGCGTAGCTGCCTATATGTGAAGGTTGATAACTGACCCCAGGTAGGCCCCTATAGATATAGGAATGGATTAATTATAGATGAGAAGAACCATATAATTTTTTGAAAGTACCACTAAACTATCTTGAGGTCCCGTTATCTTATGATTTTACCTCTCCCTATTTATTAAGTGCCTCAACCTTCTTTTCAAACCCAACTATCTCCTAAAAGGACTTACTAGATGAAACCTAAATAAGGTAACTAACTTAATCTCAAAATTTTTTGACCCTTAAAAAATACCCAATACACTCATACTATGACATGATAACTGTAGTGCATATCGAAAAAATGAATAAAACCTTGTTCCATAGGCCACCGTATACATGTTACCCTCTCCCAACCTAAAAAACTCATTCTTTTTTTATCATGATAAATGTAAGGAACATATTTCTTATGGAATACACTATGAATCTAAAACCAAGTGAGTGTAATTAAGGCCACCCTACACTCTATAACGAACTCCACTATTTTTTAGATTTGGCTTGCAATTGAAATAAAACATACTAAACACTATACATTTTAACAATACATATTTTGTGCCAACTTTCATGTTAATTTATAAAGAATTCAAATTCATCCTCAAACTCTGTACATTTGAATAATGGGCCCTTAGTGTTCATGATATTGCATAATAATCAATGTTCATCCTCAGTCATCACTAGCATATGTAACTATTGGGGATGTATCCCATATTTTAGAGCCTTCATCCATTCTTGGTGTTATAGTAGAAGCGTGTTGTGAAACATGGTGAGAAAAGGCCGGAATAACTTGTCAATGGATAGTGATAGCCATGATACTCAAGAATCCCAACTCTTTATAAATTACTTATGTAGGAAAGGGCACTAGGGTGCACCACTGAACATTGGCGCTATATTCTCTAGAGCTACTATCACCTTCTTCTCAACTACCATTTTTTCACTTTGAGCAAATTATGGGGAATCCTATTAAGAGGGAGGGGACAATGATTTCTATCTTGTTAGTCCTATAACTCTCTAGGCTCTACTTTCTCTTTTCTTAGACCATCCCCAAGATCAAGATCTTTCTCAGACTATAGCCCCTATGAATGGTGGGGGTGCTATCATTAGTACTGCATGTGTGACTACTATAATTAATTCTTCTCCGGTGAAATGAGTATTCACTATCTGTATATAATAATGAATAAGATAGATACATATTTGTATCACCAAAAACCAATTGTAATTAGGTAATTGCATGAAAGAAATAAATAAAGAAATTAATTTCCTAAAGTCCTACAACCTTCTAAAAAAGTAAAAATATCTTTGTATTGTTCCATGGGACTCTTCTAGACCTATTATTGTAAGATGGTATTTATGAACCCCGTTCTCTGATAACATCTTTGTCACGACTCAACTCTTTATGAATGACACTCACCCAAAATTATAGCAAAAGAACCATCCTAACTTCAAATCTTTACTATCTTAAGTGCAACATTTACAATCACTTTATGTCAACCTCAATTTTAATCAAGATTATAAGGGCTTTATTCAATAAGTGACAAATAAATTGTCCACTGATATACCATGGATTCATGGAACTTACGATGCTTAAAACATGGAAATTATGCATGAACTTACACATTCTTATTGGGTATGATGTGTTTTTGTATTTATTGTGTTAGAAAATAGGTTTTAAGGAAAACATTAATAAATAAGGATAAAAACTAAGCTGAGTGGTGACCTACGAACTGACCCACAAATTATGGGTGTGACCTACAGGGCATGGATGGAAGTATGAGTTGAGGTTCCAAAGGTGAAAAGTGAAATTAGATTTCCATAATTCAACCTACGATCCTTGAACCCAACCCACAACTCTTGAGTTGGAGTCATGATTAAATTAGTGAAGCTTTATAATGAGCTCTAATTTTCACAAGGACAAGTCATGGCTCAGGTTTCTAATCCACAACCCAATTTATGAGTTATGGGATGTCACTAGCATGATTTTCCTACATAGTTTATGATAGGCTTTATTTTTTATCTGTTAATACACTCATAGGGCTTTATATTTATGTTATACACTATATACATATTTTACATTGTATTGAGGTGTGAGATACATTCTTGATCTAGAATTATTGATATTGGTTTTTACGGTTTATAATTAATTTGAGATTTTAGTTTTTCATCTTATTCTAGTAAGTTCAACATTATACTTTCATCTATGATATCTTTGTGTGTGCTTATAATCATGAGTATCTAAACCCCATAACTGAGATTATAAAAACCATGATGAATTAATGAAGTTCATGTCATGACTTGAGGCTATCCCCTAGTCGCGACACGGTGCTTAAGGACACGAGTGACCCCAAGTTAACCTATAATCTAGAACATGTTGTGACCACTGAATAAAATAATGATATAGTATCATATGCAGAAGTTAAAATGATATAATTACTGTCATAGTAGGTTAATGAAACAAATACCAACATGTTTGAATTATTATAAAAGATACTGAAAATAAATCAGAATATCTAAACATCTGAATATATGAATATCTAGTTTGAAAACCTTTAAGACATGTGGAGTTGATGCGATAAACCTCCAACTAACTCTGAGTAACTTAAATTAAAAAAATACTAAAAATAATATAATATAATTTGTCCTCAATGGATGTGGACTCACCACTACTACTGCTGAATATGCCTGAGCTGGCTAAGGGTAATTGGGGAATTGAGCGTCCAAACCTATATTGTGAAATCAATATAAAGTAAAATAAAGTATGTGGTCAGTAATTTAAATATACTGGTACATGAGGTTGGGGATAACTAAAATACATGCGAACACTAAACATGGATGGATGAACAAATAAAAAGAATAAAAGATCAAGTAGGTCATAAACTAAGATAATTTGTATAACATGAGTAACTGAATGTCTAATAACTGTATACTTGGTCATGCAAACTTGATATGGTTTAGTCAGAATACTGAACTAAGACGGTAGGAACTAACTACAATTGACATGCCCCAATCTGAGCTATAGGAGCCCAATCTATAACCCTAATTAAAAAGGTGTTGGATCTTACCAGGGGTAACAACACACAAATCACGATATGGATTCACCAGTTGATGTCCCGAAGGATGAGGGGGTCATGCCAAACTGCTGGGGGACTACTCATCTACTATGGCATTGTTGGTCTGGAACTTAGGTACTGCTACTAATAACTCATACATAACTGACAGGGGAGCTGCCATCTTTGCATTCGATCGGTGCTAAGTATTACACCAAACTTAATGACACGAGTATTATTATTTGTTTAACATGACATGGCACTGCACTAATAAGTTCTCAACATGAACATGATAATCTGAATATGGTAATAAAATCATGGTCTAAGTACCTCGTTACTTAAAAACTAAAACATGTAAGAATACATAGGTATCGAGTGTTCACATCCCACTAGCACTAAATGACACTTCAAATACGATAACATCATTTAAATCATAGGTAGAAAGTCATGATTCTGAGACCCAAACATAGCACATTTTACCAAACTGATGGAAGCCATGATCTTTGGGTATGGGGAAACGTTAAACTTGGGATGATAACATGATCACATGGTTTAATTCATGAATTGCTATGTTAACATGGTTTTAACTATATATAACATGGGTGATTTGAATTTAAAGCATAAACTACATAATTCACATGGGGAAACTTATTGACATAAATTGAATTCAAAACTACTAAGAAAACATAAATTAAATCCATTATTAACATTGATATTTTCATAAAAGAGGATAAGAGTTCACACTTGAACAAAAAGGGATTTTGGCACTCAATGGGTGGAAGGAACCCATTGATAAATTCCCCACTCACCTTAATTGCTTTGAATTCTTGAAAAAAAATCTTTGAATTGGAACTTGAATGTTTCAATCCTTAACATGAATTTTTACGTTCTTGTGAAAGGGGGATGAGATTACGCATGATAACTGATGAAGAATAGGGTAATTTATGCCCCTCTTGGGGTTTTAATTAGTCAATTGGGAGTTTGTGGTGAGATGAAAATACCAAACTGCACTTTGTATACTTAATAAATAATGTAGGAAATTACAACCTCCGTTGCATAGAGGCTATTATGGAGGCTAGCCTTCGTGTCACGGAGGACATTGCATAGACTAACCTCTTTCGCAAGGAGGCTTTGTTAAGATCTAGCCTCTATGTCACATCAAAAAACTTAGAGCGTTTCTATCCTCCGAGGTCCAAAAACACCCCAAACCAATTCCAATAATTTTAAAACTCACCCAGATAACCCTTTAAACATCCCTTAACATATTTAAACTTAAAAATCAATGTTTCAAACTTTGGAAGGCCGAATATCAAATGTTTGCATTCTTTCAGTCATAAAATAGCTAAGTATTTTGTACTTAGTATGAAATTAATGTCATGGTCCCCTATTAGGAGCTAGAAACATGTCCAGAATCTTGTGGGGTATTACAATAGCTCCTCATTGGGATCATTCATCCTCAAATAAAATGATTAAGCTAAGATACTAAGAAAATTGATATCGTGCACTAAATACTTATTATTTGAATCATGATTTGATATGTAAATTTGAAATATGATGCATGGACGGAACTGAATTCAAGAATACATGCAATGACATGAGGATGGTTGGATAGCAGAGATAGAGTATAAGAGTAACAATTTAATAGAAACCTTTACCTGAAGTTGAATATGAATTCATAGATAAAAGATGGGGATACTTGGCTCTCATAACTAACTCTGCCTCCTAAGTAGTACCATGAATAGACTAATTTCACCATAACACATTGACCAAAGAAACTTCTTTATTCCTCAACCTACGAATTTGATGATCAGGGATCTCAACATGGACTTCTTTGCAAGAAATACTATATTTCATATCCATACTCTCTAAATGAATAATAGAAGTTGAGTCACCAATACATTTTCTTACAATGAGACATGAAAATCGGATGTACTGATGCCAAATATGTAGGCTACTCTAACTCATAAGCTACCTTCCTAAAATGACTCAAAATTCTATATGAGCCTACATAGAGGGGACTGCAGTTTCTTTCCTAGCCAAATATCTTTACCTCTTTCATGGGTGAAATTTTGAAATAAATCTAGTCACCTACATCAAACACAAGATCTCTTATTCTCACATCTACATAAAATTTCTATCAGCTTTGGGTTGTTGTTAGCACTTCTCAAATCAACTAAACTTTCTCTATTTCCTTGTAAACTAAATTTGGCCCTATCAAAGCAGTCTTACCTACTTTATACCAACCAATAGGAGATCTAAATATCTTTCCATAGAGAGCCTCAAACACAACAATCTAAATGGTGGAGTGGTAGCTGTTGTTGTAGGTAAACTAAATAAAAGGTAATTGGCCATCTCAACTACCCTTAAAGTCGATAACACAAGCCCTCAATATGTTATCTAAGGTATGAATGGTTCGCTCTACCTGATTATCTTTCATTGGAGGAAAAGTTGTATTGAGATGAACTTGGGTACCATGATCCTTCTGAAAAGCCTTCCTAAAGTGAGAGGTAAAATGAGTGACTCTATCTAAAATGATGGTCAATGGAGCCCCATACAACCTTACCAACTTCTTGAGATAGAGTCTGACATAATCCTTAGTTGAATAAAAAGTATGAACTGGTAAGTAATGGGTTGACTTGGTTATTCTATCGATAATGACCAAAATTAAATCATGTTGACGATGCATACAAAGCGGCCCTATTACAAAATCCATGTTCACCACCTCCCACTTCTGGGTGGGGATGCTAAAATCCTGAAGCGTACCACTAGACCTCTGGTGCTAAACTTTAACATGATTGAAATTTAAGCACTTATCCATAAACTCAACAATATCTTTCTTCATAGTACTCTACTAATTGATTTATAGAAAATCACTCTATATCTTACTAGGTCCTGGGTGAATAGTGTATCGTGCACCATGCATTTTCTCTAATATCTGTTGTCTTCAATAATTTTCATGACCCAAAGCTACCTCCTGGTCATACCAATGGTGCTTAGGGACATAAGTAACCACAACCTAACCCGTGAGATGGCACCTGCTTTAATAATATAATAATATAATAATAGAACCATATGCGCGGAAGATAAATTGATAAGGTATTATAATCTAAAACACTGAAGTATAATTATAAAAAACTATACAGACTGAAACTGAATATATGTCCATCTATCTATATCAACTGATAAAAATTCAAAACTGACCGTCTTATTAACTATCTGAAAGCCTCTAGTATCATAAGGAGTTGATGGGACAAACCCCCAACTAACTACGTTTAACTGAACATAAAGTGATACTAAAATAACTATAAAATCATATCATATCCTCGATGGAAGAGAACTTACCTCTACTGATGCTGGGTAATATTGAACTGTCTAACAATGATCAGGAAGCTAAGCATCGAGTCCAATGTTATAAGATAACATAGCAAAAAAAAAGTATCCAATCAACACTTTTAATGTACTAGAATGTGAGATAAGGACTCACTAAAATTCATAAGAAAACTAAACATGGATGCATGAACATATAAAATCTTAGAATGAAAAACCAAGCATAAATATGTACTAAAGTAATTTGTCATCTGAAAGACTGAAATATATATAATTGAAAAACTGAAATCTGTATGCTTGGTCATGCAAACCTGTACTAATCTATTTTGAAACCTACACTGAGACTGTTTGAGCTGACTACAACCGACATGCCCCAATCTGAGCGGTTAGGGTCCAACTAGTTACCCCAGTTGGAAAGGTGTTGATACCTTTCCAGGGGTACGAACACATGACTGGAAATATGGATCCATAATGCTGATTCTCTAAAGGATGAGGGTGTCATCTCTTACTTTGAGGGACCCCTCATAATCTACAGTGGCACCGCAAGTCTGGAACATAAGGACTGCTACTAACGACTCATGCTTCTACTAATGGGGGAGTCATCATCCCTGTGTTCACACAGTGCTAAGTGTTACTCCTAGCTGAATGATTTTGGTATCATTAGTTTTTTAGCATAACATGGTATGGTACTTGTAAGTGCTTAGCATGAACATGATATTCTGAATATAATAATGAAACCGTGGGGTGACTGACTTGGTATTTAAATCATATCATGTAAAAATACCTAGGTATTGGGTGTTCATAACATGGTAGCACTGAATGATTAGAAAAATACAACAACAACATTTGACGATGGTAGGAAGCCGTAATTCAGAGACCCAAAAGTTAGTAAATTTCAATTACTTGTAGAATACATAAATTTGAACACGAGAATGTGTTAAACATGAGAAAACAACATAATTACATGGTTTAGTTCACAACTTAAAGATTTATCATGAAGTTAGGGGATAAAGACAAGGTAAATGAAGATTCAAACATGAAGTAACTAAAATAACATGGGAACACATATTGACATGGCTTGAATTTGATTTATTACGAATTTCAAGGATTTTATTCATATATTACAAGGATAATTTCATAAAATAGTTTAAAATTCATACTTTCAAAACTATAAGAAGGTTTTTGGTCTCAATGGGTGGAAAAAATTCATTGATAAATACCCCGCATACCTTAAATTACTTGACTTGAGAAGAGGGCTTGAATTTGAGACTTGAAAGATATTCTTGAAGAAGAAACCCTAGATCGTTGTTCTTGAGTGTGGGAGAGAAAGTAGAGTGTTAAGTGTTTCATAATTGGGGAAAAATAAGCTTATTAGATTTTTATAAGTCATTGGTAGAAGTTATTATAAGATAAAAAGACTAAAAAGCCCTTTAACTGAACATTCTAAGATTTGGTGTCTATTTATACGAGTCAACTATACGACTCGTAAGATAGGGTACGACTGACCTCTTGACTTGTAAGAATGGCAGAGTTGAAATGATATTTACTGGCCATCATACTAGTCCCACCTTACGACTTGTATCATAACATACGTCTAGTATCATCTTCTTGTAACTTGAATAGAATATTATGGAGTCTATACTTTTAAACTTATGAGTCCACTTCATACGAATCATACCATCTCATATGACTAGTATTCACCCTCTCATACCTTGGGAAGAATCACCTCACCAGACACTAACTTGACTATGACTTGCCATATACAACAAGTATGATCTTCTTACGACTCCAAGGGTTGAGTCATACCTTAAGTAGAATGTTACCCATCACACACTACTATGGATATAACTATAACAAATGACTTGTATGTTGTGTGTATGACTCTAGGTCATGAGTCAGATGTTGCATAATGACTTAAAAACATGTGGTATTAAAATATCTTCCCCTTGGGAACATTCATCCTTGAATGAAACTGGTTAGCCAGATAATACTAAATCAATTGAGATTGTATACTCAATATGCATGATTTGGAACATAACTAAACAATAGAGTCTGAAGCATGATACATGAACTAAATTGATTTCGTGAATGTATGCAATGACATGAGAATGGTTACATAGCAAATATAGATAATGGGAGTAAATTTAAGAAAAAATCATTACCTTAAACTTAGTCTGGATTAATGGAGAAAAGATAAGGGTACTTGGCTTGCAAATCTAATTCTGCTTCCCAAGTAGCTCCCTCAATAGACCGATTCCTCCCTAGAACTTTAACTAAGGGGACTTTCTTATTCATCAACCTACAGATGTGACAATCAAGGTTCTCAACTGGAATTTCTTCATAAGAAAAACTATCTCTCACATCCACAATCTCTAAAGGCATAACTGAAGTCGGATCACCAATTAATTTCTTTAGCAAGGAGACATGAAACATTGGATGCACTGACATCAAATTTGTAAGAAACTCTACCTCATAAGTACCTTCCCTAAATGACTCGCAGTTCTATATGGGCTAATATAACAAGGACTGAGTTTCCCCTTCTTGCAAAATCTCTTCACTCCTTTCATGGGAAAAATTTTCAAATACCGAAGGTTACCAATATAAAATTTGAGATCTTTCCTTCTCACATCTGCATAAGATTTCTGACAACTTTGGGCTATTTTCAGCCACTCTTTAATTAACTAAACTTTCTCTATGAGCTCAAACACCGAATCTGGTCTTATCAAAGATGCCTCGCCTACTTCAAATAAACCAATAAGTGACATACATCTCCTTCCACAAAGAACCTCAAACGGAGCCATCTGTATATGAAGTGATAATTGTTGTTATAGGAGAGTTCAATCAATTATAAGTGGTCAACCCAACTACCTTAAAAGTCAATAACACAGGCTCTCAACATATCCTCTAAGGTTTGAATAGTCCTCTCTGCCTAACCATCTATCTGAGGATGAAAAGTTGTACTGAGATAAACTTGAGTACTAAAACCATTCTGAAAAGTCTTTCAAAAGTTGGTTGTAAACTGAGTACCTCTATTAAAAATAATAGACAACAGAATTAAGCAACTTAACCAACTCCCTGTGATAGAGTCTAGCATAATTCTCAGTTGAATACAAAGTGCAGACTGGCAAGAAATGGAGTGACTTAGTCATTCTATCTACAATGACCCATACTAAATAATGATGATGACGCGTACAAGGAAACCTTGTTACAAAATCCATGTTCACTGCCTCCCACTTTCAAGTGGGGATGCTAAACTCTTGAAGAATACCAGTAGGCCTTTAGTGCTCAACCTTAACTTGTTGAAATTTCTAACACTTAGCTACAAGTTTTGTAATATCTTTATTAATACCATTCCACCAATAGATTTACCACAAATCACAGTACATCTTAGTGGTTCCAGGGTGAATAGAATCTCGCGCACCATGCACTTCTGATAAAATTTACTGCCTCAACCCATCAATATATGGAACACATAACCTACCCAGACAATAAAGTAAACTATTTTTTCCTTGTGAGAAAACCTCGAGCTTCTGATCTCCAACTGCTTCCTTCAACATGACCAATCTAGAATCCCTATCTTTCTTTACCTTTACTTCGGCAACCAATGAAGATTTTGAACACTTATACTATCTTCAGCCAAATTAATCAACCGAACACCTAATCTAGAAAGCTGATGAACCTCATAGACTAACACCTTATCTCCTTCAACATAAGCAATACTACCTATAAACAACTTACTAAGGGCATTCACCACTATATTAGCCTTGCCTAGATGATACAACAGACTATTATCATAATATTTTTACAACTAGAGCCTCCTTCTCTGTCAAATATTTAGATATTTCTACGTGAACACATACTGTAAACTTTAGTGATCCATGAACACATCAACAAGAACCCCATAATGATAATGTCTCCAAATCATTAAGGCAAGGACTACTGCCACCGACTAAAGGTCAAGGGTTGGGTAATTCTTTTCATGGGGTTAACGCTGTCTTAAGGCATAGGCTATGATCTTACCTCTCCATATCAACACTTAACCAAGACCAACTCTAGAAGAATCATAGTAAACTACAAATCCATCTATACCATCTAGCAAAGTAAAGAGTGAGGCAAAAGTGAATCTAGTCTTCAACTCTTGAAAAAACTACTCACATAGGAATCTGACCACTAAAATTTGAATTTCTTCTGAGTCAGTTGAGAAATAGGAGAAGCAATAGAAGACAACTTTTCAACAAACCATCGGTAATAGCCAGCTAAATCAAAGAAACTCCTGATATCTAAAAGAGAGATAGGTCAAGGACAATTTCCTAATGCTCTGGTCTTTTGAGGGTCAACTCTGATGTAATCACCAAAAACTATATACCCAAGAAAAGCTATTGACCTCAACAAAAATTTACAATTACTGAACTTGGTGAATAGCTGATGATCCTTAAGGGTCTACAACATAATTTTAGATAATTTACATGATTATTCTCACTAGAGGAGTAGACTAAGATTTCATAAATAAAGAGTATAACAAACATGTCCAGGTAATATTTGAACACTCAATTCATCAATTTCATATAAGTTGTAGGGGAATTTTTTAGTCCGAAAGATATCACTAGGAATTCAAAATGACCATACAGAGTTCTAAAAGTTGTCTTTAGGATGTCACATTCTCTGACTCTAAGCTGATGATAGCCGAATTTGAGGTCTATCTTAGAGATAAAAATTGCACCCTAAAGCTGGTCGAATAGGTCATAAATTTTAGGGAGGGGATACTTATTCTTGATTGTGACTTTGTTCAACTGACGGTAATTGATGTACATTCTAAGAGAACTATATTTCTTACACACGAAAAGGACTGAAGGTACTAATAGGGAAATGCAAGGCCTGATGAAAACCTTATCTAAGAGATCCTTCAACTTTTTTTTAAGATCCTTAAGCTCAGTTGAAGCCATTCTGTATGGTGGAATTGAGATAGTCTGGGTATTTGGACGGAGTTCTAATCTGATATCTATCATCTTTTTATGAGAAACTTTAAGAAGATCCTCTAGGAATACATCCAAAAATTCTTTTACTACCAAAATAGACTCAAGACACAGAGTTTTAGAATTGGTGTCCTTGACTTAGATTATGTGGTAAATACACCCCTTGGATATCATCTTTGTTGCCTTAATATAGGAAACAAACTGGCCTTTAGGAACTGAAGTAATACCCCTTCATTCAGTAACTAGTTTGCTAGGAAACTGAAACTAAATGACTCTATTTCTATAGTCAACTAAAGCATAGCATGAGTGTAGCCAATTCATGTCGAGAATGATATCAAATTAGTCTGCTCTAACTCCACAAGATCAACTAAAGTAATATTCTGAGATACTTTAACTGGGAAATATTTGTATACCCATCTGTCTATAATAGATTTACCTATTAGGGTAGACACTAAGAATGGCTCTACGAACATGTCGGGACTAACACCAAAGTTGATAGCTATATAAGGAGTCACAAAATAAAGTGAAGCTCTGGGGTCTAATAAGACATAAACATACAGATGGAAAACTTGTAACATACCTGTAACCATATTAGGAGAACTTTTTTTATAATGGGAAGTTTAGAGAGCATACAACCTATTCTGGCACTGACCACTGGTGGCACTAAAATGGCACCCTACTGAGTTGGTCAATCTACTGGTGCTATAGAGAAATTTGTTTATCCCTGCTGATGATCATTTTTACCCTACACACACCTTTAGGGAAATCCCTGATCTTGTGGCCTGGTTTTCCATATTCAAAATGCACATCACGGCCAACTCTACACACACCCTGATGATTCTTTCCAAACTTTATATAAAGCAGATTAGTACTACCACTATTCACACTACCCTTTTACTTAAATCCTAGGGCTCTATCCCGACTTTCTATTTTTATCTTAGGCACTTGCACACTGGCGGTAGATAGAAATGGAGATGAAAATTTTTGGCATAACTGAGAATGATTACCGCCTTATGGCCCTTGCTGAGAAAAGTGAAAGCTACTAGTTTTGGCCCTCATATTCTTTTTGTCTTTCTCCTTAAGTTTCTTCTCCTTAATCTAATGAGCATGACCCATAAGTCTAGATAGGTCTATCTCCTTAATCAATAAGGCAGTCCTACACTACTTGACCATACAATCAGATACACCAGATATGAACATACTTATCATGGACCTATTGTCAGCCGTCATGGTCGGAGAATACCTCACCAACCGAGTTAACTTGAGCGAGTACTCCTTTATACTTTTACTACCTTTCTTCTAGTTTATGAACTCCTGAAACTTAGGTTCTCTCAAATCTAGTAAGAAGAACCTATCTAAAAAATTTATGGAAAACTCCTCCCACTGTACAAGCCCTGCTTCAACAACCTTATCTTCTTTCCAATACTTAACCTAGGTTTAAGCTACACCTTGTAACTATACATAGCCAAGTTTGCACTCTCACTCAAAGTGACACCTACGATGTCTATCACTTTCTACACTATGTCTCAAAACTCTTGTAGATCCTCATCAGACTTGTATGAAGAAAATGAAGGCGGGTTTATTTGAGTGAAATCCTTAATCCTAGCTCCAACTTTATTTGCCACTGGAATAGATGGGGAAATAACCTGCTGATTATTCTAAGCAGCTATAGGATAGGCTATGGCCATAAAAGAGGACCTGAACTCAGTGTGAGAGACATGATCATTCAGGGGATCTTCTTAAATATGTGGGTGCACGGGCAGATCCCCGTTCCTTCTGGGAGGCATTATTTTTAAATGGAATAAAGGTTGAGTTAGAAAAAGGAATTCAATAAAGCTCATTCTATTTTTCATGACATAAATACTAAAATAAGGGAAACTTACCTAAAACGTCTTAAAGCCTCTTGTCCATAAGGGTGACGCGCATCACACCCATGCACACGAATCTACTTTACGTGACTTTCAAACTTTCTAGGATACTTAAAAACCTTTTTCTATGATACCAAGTTTTATCATGATCCATAGCTACCCCTGGTAATAACAATGGTGCTTACCACCATAAGTAACCACAAGCTAACCTGTGAGCTGGTAACAACTGTGAGAAATAAATAATATAATAATAAAACTCTATGCACGAATAATAAACTTATAAGGTATTATAATTTGAAATACTAAAATATAATCTTAAGAACCTATATAGACTAAAACTGAATGTATGTCCACTTATCTATAACAACTAATAAAAACTAAAAATTGACTCTCTTACTAACCTTCTAAAAGCCTCTAGATATCATGAGAAGTTGATGGGACAAACCCCTAACTAACTTCGACTGACTGAAAATAAGAGGATACTAAAATGACTATAAAAGCATACCATGTCCTCAATGGAAGAGGAATCACCACTACTATGTCTAGGTAATGCTAAACTATCTCAGAATGGTTAGGAAAATGCGCGTCTGCTCCAATGTTATAGTAAAATTAGCACAAAAGAAGAGTATGCGATCAGTACTTTGAATGTACTGGCATGCGAGAAAAGGACTAACTGAAATTCATAAGATAACTAAACATGGATGCATGAACATGTAAAATCTAAGAATGCAAAGACCATGAATAAACATAAATTGAAGTAATTTATAATTTGAAAGAATAAAATCTAAATAACTAAAAAACTAAAATTTCTAGTATGAACTTTAGTAGCAGTCCCTTAGTTCCAAAACTACGCAGCCAGTGTAGGTTAGAGATGTTAACCTACAAGTTGAGGGTTGATAAAGTGTTTACCTGCTAGTTGAGGGTAATACATTTCTCATTAGAGCACCTGCTAGTTAAGGGCAACATATTTCTCATTAGAGAACCTGCTAGTTGAGGGTGATTCTTTAGTGGATTAACACAACCATTGTTAGTACCCGTGGCACGGTACTAATACTCTTCCAATTGGGGTTACAGGTTGGACCCCACTTAGCTCAGATTGAGGCATGTCAGTTAGATGATAGCACATACAGTCTCAGTTTAGTGTTCAGTACAGAGTTTTGTTTCAGGTTTGCTTAACCATAGCATATATTTATAAGTTATTCAGTTATTAGTGTTTCAGTATTTTAGATTATAGACCATATCAGAACATGTTTTATTCTTTTTCATGTATCCTCAGATCTTATAGTTTTTCATGCCTTTATACTCAGCTATCTCATGCTTTTCATTCAGTCATTATCTCATGCATATAATCCATGCTTTTTAGCCTAACCTAATATCATATATCAGTACATTTAAAGTACTGATTGGATACTCTTTTCTTGTGTTATGATGTATTATATCATAGGTTCAGATGCTCAGTTTTCTGACTCCACTTAGACATTTCAGCTTATCAGAAGCAGTAGTTGTGGTGAGTCCTCATCTATTGAGTTCATGAATACCTTATTTCAGTTTAGTTTAGTAGTTTTTCTGTTTAGTCAGTTGGATTTTTTTAGGGGTTTGTCCCATTAACTCCATAGTCGACTAATTTAAGAGGCTTTCAAACATTTAGATAGTTAGTCAGTTTATCAGTTGCTTTATCAATACTTTTAGTATGATTTTAGACATTTAGAACTATAATTCAGTATTGTTTTTTAGATTCTAAAACCTTGTGGCATTATCGTTTGATTTTTCACCCATGTTTTCATTATCTTTATATTATTTAGTGCTCACAGTAAGTACCAGGTCATGGGTTAGCTTGTGGTCTTTAGGGAGCATAAGAATCGTATGGCATCCAGGGTTTATTTTTGGGGCATTACATTAAATTTGAGGTTGGTCGAGTTTCAAGGAGTGGAATTTGTTGCTTATATGCTAGACACGATAGTGAGAAGAGGGTGGAGAGTTTATCTTAATTTTAGGTCAGTTAGATCTCCACTGATGAGTTGGACTCATTTCTATAGGCTTCACTTAGGGAAGTATATACCTTGCAACATGTGTGAGCATCTTCAGGATGGGTTTTCTAATTTGAGACAATGATCTATGTATGTAGTTGAGTATGAGGAATGATTTTATGAGTTATACAGTCACACCACTATGATTTTGCCTATAGAGTATGCTTAAATTCAATGCTTTTAGGGGATTGAGATTAACACTTTATAGGGATACAAGGCATTTGGTGTCATGAGTTCTTGGAGATGTATTTTGGGTAGGCTCTTCCCTAGTAACGTGTATGGATTTGATGAACTATGTGTTCAGGCTCTATTTAGACTCCTCCGAGATAGTGTTTACTGATAGCATTCTGGTATACTTGAGGAATAAACATAATTCAATTTAGAAGATAATATTAGACATTCTTAAGACAAAATTAGTTAGGAAACTTTGGGGTATTACAGTATCTCCCCTTTGGAAATATTTATCCTCGAATGAGACTGATTGAGAGGGTAGAAACGATAAGCCGAAGTATACACTGAACATGAACAATGAAGCCTGACTACATAACTGATATTTTTGAAATTCATATAGAACATTCATATCTGATGCATGATTTCATAACTGAACTGATTACATGACTGAGATTTCTAATAACTGAGTCTTCTCATAAGGAGAATGCATGTCTGATGCATGAACACATGACTAATCTAATGCATGAATAAATAATTAGATATGCAATAGTACTTAGTACCAAGTTTTGAAATGGAACCCTAAACACGAGGCTGATACCAAGTTGTAAGTAAAATCTGAACATGAAAACTAAAAAACTTAAGGAGAACTGTTACCTTGAGCTAGATCTGAGTTAGTGGAAAAGAGGTGAGGATTCTTGTTACGCATGTATGCTTCTGATTCCCAAGTAGATCCCTAAATGAACTGATTCTGCCAAAGAACTTTGACTAGAGAGACTTTTTTTTCCTTAGTCTACGAGTTTGATAGTCTAGAATTTCGACTAGAATATCTTCATAAGAGAGGCTATTCTTAATATCTATGCTCTGAATAGGGAATACAGCAGCTGGGGCACCTATGCACTTCTTGAGCAAAGAGACATGGAAGATTAGATGACCTGAGGCTTGATCTGAAGGCAATTCAAGCTCATAAGCTACCTTGCTAAAGCCACTGAGAATTTTGAAGGGACCAACATATCGGGGACTGAGTTTTCCCTTGTTACCAAACCTCTTCACTCC
>NW_025883844.1:0-1992 GCF_002878395.1 Capsicum annuum
TGACAAACCTCTTGTCTTGTGCATTCAACCATCTTCACCTGTAGGCACTAAAGTATAAAACACTAGAATGAAATAAGTTAGTCAATGGGTTATAAACATTGCACAGCCCTATTATCTTACCCCTTTTGACATCATCGAAAAACCATTTAAATGCAATAATATACTAGCCAAAGTGATTTGTTATGCTATCCATGGCCACTGGGGCTATCACTAAAATAATCAGACAAAGACTCTAGCCAACATAGTAATGTATTAAAGAGAGCAAAAATGAGTCAATTTAGCAAATATAACCATTCCATTTAACTGACAGAGCATGTTCCACATTAACCTAAGCTAGTACTGAACAAAGTAAAACAACTGAGCATTAATAAAAAAAATATGGTATAAAAGTGGGACATGGCTAAGGATACAAATAGTGAAGAGAACGGAGGAACAAGTGATATCAACTGTGTGAAATGACTTCAACATTTTCATCCCTCACTTAATCAAGGTCAAGCTTCAAAGTCATAATCCAAGCCTGAAAGACCACTTATTCCACTTTATGGTTGTCTTGTGCAACTTCAAGTTCAGGTATTTTTTTTTTTTTAGCCAAATCAATTTTTTTAATTTTTTTTTGTGTTAGCCCTCCTTATTGAAACTGGTAGAGTAACATGATTCATCTGTGCACGAACATCTATTGTTGTTTTCTAAGTCAACTTGAACTAGGATTAAGAAATCCAAAAAAATAACCAATTAGGAACTAAAAGGGAGATCATATCCCTTTTCATTTCTCAAAAAACTTATGCTGCATGTGATTGATGATCAAGCTTGGCAAATTCATGGTACACAACTGATATTTTGGTTGAGAGAAAAGAAGGAATTTCTGGTGTAGGATTAACATATTTGTGCACAACAATTTGGAGAGAATCAAAGAAAGTTTGGTCAATCAATTCATTAGCTTTATTAAACAATGAGAGGATGAAGTGTGTGGAATTAAACAGGTGTGCTCAACTGTTTTAACTTAAACAGCCTATGCTTATGTCAGTGTAGAACATACCTGATAAGAAGAACTTTGTGATCACAATTGCTTGCCTGTACCTATTTTTCTGCACAATCTAATACAAAATTAGGTTAGAAAAGTCAAAAATCTAAAATTGGGACACACAACTAAATATGAAAGACTGAATAGAATAACTTTTTAGCTAATAAGATTAAGAAGAAAAATGATTATTCTAGTCAATCATTGAGGGGGGTTCATGCAATTTTATCATCCCCAAGTCTAACCTATTTCTTTCAAAATGCTCTCTACTTAGTGCCTTTGGTGCTTCTCCAGTCAATTAAGTAACCCACATAGTCAACATTTTTATAGCCCTCAAGAGTGAAATTACTTTCATTTGAATACCATAGTCTCAAGCCATTGATTCCCATGAGAT
Source organism: Capsicum annuum (assembly GCF_002878395.1). Taxonomy (NCBI): domain Eukaryota; kingdom Viridiplantae; phylum Streptophyta; class Magnoliopsida; order Solanales; family Solanaceae; genus Capsicum; species Capsicum annuum. The sequence continues at coordinate 1,413 of NW_025883844.1, forward strand.
ATCTCAAGATTCTTGTGACAACACCAATTCTTATGAATTACCAACAAAATTATCATCAGCTTATGTTGGTGTTATTGTTACATCAATTTCTTGATTTGTTTTTTCCCCTGTCAATATTCCCTCAGTCTGTACAACAGTTGAACCAGGTGGTACAACATATTCCTGTGCATTCTCATCAGTTTCACAGTCATTGTCACGCCTCAAATCCTATTGGGGCAGACTGGCACCCGTAACCGAGGAGGCCAGGGAGAACCATCTCATAACCTTATACTTTCCATGCATACCTCTATTACAACCCAAAATTCAGAAAACATCATGTCGCATATAAAAGAAAACAATCACCCTGTCACGCCCCAAAATCCCATCGGGCCGAACTGGCACCCGAAGCCGAGAAGGCCCGGGAGAACCCGTTCAAATACCTGTACTTTCACTTACATGTCACCAAAAATTTGGACAGCACTTCGTTGCATATAGAAGGGTCTAATTACCTGTATCAGCACAACACGCACAAATATAAATATATATAATACTTGGCCGCCGGGGCCACCACATATACAAATATAACATCACTATATAAACT
>NW_025883845.1:0-1948 GCF_002878395.1 Capsicum annuum
AAATAACAAAAGTAAACGACTAAAAATATTAAGGAAAAAGGCATCGTTTCCACCCCAAACTATAGTCGAAAAGTCGAATCCACACCTAAACTATATAAGTGACCTATTACACACCTTAACTATAAAAAAGTGATACTTTTTACTGACGTGGTGCTGATGTGGCAGCGCGTGTAAAACACTACACCACATGCAAGTGGTGGTAGCCTGACAGGGTGTAAATAGTTTTATTTTTTTATAGTTTAGGTGTGTAATAGGTCACTAGTATAGTTTAGGTGTGGCTTCGACTTTTCAGGTATAGTTTGGGGTGGAAATGATACTTTTTTCCTTTATCATTTGTCACTAATACTGCTTTGTTTATTTTTTTCTTTAGGTTTTTCATTCGGTGTCCGGTATCCGCATTGGAGCCCGACTAATTTAAATTCACGCCGGGTAGGGTCCCATTCGAGGGTAACGCTCCCAACAGAGTTTTCTCCATGTCTAGGATCGAACCCTCAACTCTGGTTAAGGGTGGAGCAACCCCATCCGTTGCATCACAACCCATGTTGGTACTGCTTTGTTTATTAGTTGTTGCTTTGATATTGCTCACTTTTGTTTTACTGTTGCTTGATTGATTAATGTGCTATTTTTGACATTTTGCCCTCAAATTATTTTTAGGTTATGTTAAATTAATAATATAACATACTTGGCCAATGAAGAAATTTTTCATCGATTTTTGAGGCCAGCATTAATAAAAAGGTGGATATTACGTATATAAATATGTAATAAAATAAATAAACTTAGGTGATGACGGAATCCTTATAATATTTAAAACTTTATCTGAGCCCACTTTTAACGAAAAATTTATTTTTTTATATATACATACATATTTCTTAATTTATTTTGATAATTATTTATTTGTTATTAACATTTTTATACCTCGTGTTTTGTACAATTCTCGAAAATAACATTCAAGAAAAGAGTAAATTTTATATTTGTAATTTTTACATTCTTGCAACTGTACAAAATATTAATGATAGTGAAATCTTTATTTTCGGAGAGTTGGACAGGAATATTCTTTATTCATACAATCTTCACCGCGTGTTTAGGTAAATTTAGGCCGTTAATATTTATAGAAAAAATTATATTAATTTAGAATTTAGTCGATTAATTTATACTTATACATTAAAAGATATTGCGTAGTCTTTTTCTTTAAAATAAATTTTTATTTATTCAATTTTTTTTCAATACACATTCTTATATACTTTTGATCATCTTCACACATTTTTTTATATATATAATTATTTATACATTCTTTATATGCAAATTATTTTTATTATTTTAATGCATATTTTAGATTTGTATTTATAAACATTGATTTTTTTCCTTCGACTTGTAATAAATTTAAGTTTGGTCAGGAACCACATTTTTCTGGAGGGTGCCTAATCCTTTCCCTTTGGAATAATTTGAACTCTTACCTGAAATTTAAAATGGTTTCATAGATTAAATAAAATCATACTTGTTAATCAAATAAATAGGTTTCCTATTTTTCCTTAAAAATTAGGTGGCGACTCTATACCAAATTAATTCTTTTTGAAGTTTATCATGTTGTGTTTGTTTTAACCTTAAGTAAAAATCGACTATGACAAGCGTTGACACCCAATTTTGATTCGCTCTGTTTACTTTAATTATTTTTTGATGCTCCTCGACCTTAAATAATTGTTTCAAAATAAATTCATATTTTGTATTAATTTTTGAAAAGAATAATAAAAAAAAGTATTTATTTTTCTATCATATGTTAAAATACTTTAATTAAATATATATAAAAAAATTGTTTCAACATCAAATTTTCAAATAAATAAATAAAAATATCCTTTTGATAAACACATTCATATTCTTTCCTAATTTTATTTTGACGATATATTGTGACTATATAAATATATATTTTTCATAATATATATGTTTTATTACG
>NW_025883846.1:0-2561 GCF_002878395.1 Capsicum annuum
ACTCTTATTTCATTTCCTATAAATACCTCCATTGTGCTACTGTTCATTCACAACTCAAAATTGCAATCTTTCTTATTATTAAAACTATATTTGCAATATTTTTTAGTCATTCAAAGAGACTATGTCTCGTTCCATTTACTTCATGGTATTTCTTGTCTTGGCAATGACACTCTTTGTTGCCAATGGTTTGTCTTCATCTTTTAATCCTCTACTACCTCAAAAAAAAATATAACTTACAGAATTTTTTAAATGTGGTCTTCTCTTTTATGAACTTATAGTCTAGTGGCTAATTAATCTTGATGAAATTGTATGTATTATTAGAAGTAATACTTCTTTAGGAACAGTGAGTTGATTCACACTTTAAAGTTATTTGTATATATTTGGTTCGATTATATATGTGTCTTTCTTTTCTAACAATTGTAACAACTTATGAATGATTGTAGGGGTGCAAGGTTATAACATTTGCAAAACAACAAGCAAATACTTCAAAGGAACATGTAGGATTGACACTTTATCTTTATGTATAAAAGTTTGTATCGAGCAGGATAAATTTGAGCATGGCCATTGTAACAACGTCCAAAAGAAGTGCCTATGCACTAAGCCATGTGTATGTGACAATATTCCTAATGATGATCGAACTATTTTGGTTGAGGATGCGTAAACTCTCGAAGCAGAATTGCTTGAAGAAGAGATTTTCAAGGCATAATTCAGTCTGATTATAGATTTAGTGTCACACAAAACTAAATAAAGTGTTTCCTTTCTTAAAAGGGTAACTTATAATGTTGTGGTCTTGGCCTATAGTAGCCATTTTCCACGTTAAATAAGTTGTAACACATCAATCCTTTATGTATCTTATATTAAGTTTGTGTGTTTTTTAATGAAAAGAGATCATCTACGGTCTATAAGTATGAAATGCATTCATCTAATCAATTTTTGTCACAATTCATTACAAGCAAAGATAGAAATTAATTCTAGATTTAATTCTCCTTCAAAGTTAATCATGTTGATTGATCATGGAGAGCCCGAAGAAATCATTAACTACTGACTACTGCAAATGTAAGCATATTTTGCAATTCTTGAAAGAGAAGATTAAGCTGTCTTCGAATATCTAATGTGGCTGATATATAGTCTAGTCTTATTATGATCAAGAGCAATATTTCGTGTGGACATTTCTTCAACCTACCCAAGTTATTTTAATTCCAACAAATTTTAAAAATTTATTGAGTAGGTAGCTAGGGTTAATAGGAATGTTTTAGCTCTAGCTAAATATACACCAATCCTGCAAATTTTCCTTCTTATAATCAAGTCTGTCTTATCCTTTTTCAAATGGTTTAAAAATCCTATAAATTAATAGGAATGTTTTGTCTTTTTCACTTTGAAGTTTGAATGTATAAAACGTGTATGTTTTGTCTTTTTCACTTTGAAGTTTGAATGTATAAAACGTGTCTATTGGATCATTGATTCTAGTCATTTTTCAGTGAATAAGGTTATATATGTAGGACCATCTATATATACTCAATAAGGAAGTAGAGTTGATATTAAACTATAATAAAATGTTTTAAAAAAATTAAAATAATTATATTAATTTGCAAGATTGAATTAAATGGAATTAATACTGTGTCATTTTCTCCTCGTTATTGTTGGATTTCCTGGTACTAGTTTAGCAGCACGTGTCTTGCACGTATAATGTTTAATTATTTAAAATTAAATAATTTTATCTATTGCGAAATTTTATCTAATATTTTTATATTTATTCTTAAAAATTTAAATCTTCTTAAAATAAAATTTAGTTGATTTAGAATTCTTAACTAATGGAAAAAGAATTAGTTGTCATTAATACTTCTAATATAAAAAGATTTTACCATAAATATTTAATTAATTTTCAACTCTTATACATTAGGAAATATAGTGAAAAGACGATTTTATCTAAAGAAAAAACTTTTAATGAAGGTAAAAAATTCAAACACTATTTCTAAGGCTCTTTACACTTTTAATATAGTATAGATATACGGAGTAAAATAACTCAATATTAACCCTAGTGTAAGGAAAAACATGAAAAGTATTCATTTTACATTTTGGCCACTTGGTTTATTAGTTTTGTTATGAGTCGGACAAAACAAACAAACCACAAGCAAAAGAAAAATAAGAACAACACACAATATTTACGTGGAAACCCTTGCGGGAAAAACCACGAGCAGAGGCAAAGGAATTTCACTATAAAAGGAGAGGAATACAATGTGGAGAATGACATAATTTCTGAATATACAAAACCGACCCACTAATTGCACTTATGTAGTATGTGCGTATATATAAGTCATAGGCCCAAAAACACAAAGGTCCATGCCCTACACCACCACCACAGACCCCATTGAAAATGACAAACATGGGTCGTAGGACCAACAAAATTCGGGTCACAACTCTAACAAGTTTGAATATTAACAATTCATCTAACAAGAAGGAGAGGGTCTTCAACGTCCTTACTGTTATGAGATGCCCTCTTCCATGTTCTTACTTTTGTGAGTTGCCTAAATTATCAATGCCCCTTGTGGAATAGCTACATA
>NW_025883847.1:0-4823 GCF_002878395.1 Capsicum annuum
TGACTTGAATTATCTTTTGGATGAGGACATGGTGATAATTCTTAACATATTTTATAGCGCTTATAATCTCCCCCTTATGTTAGGAAAACTAACATACATCCTCTACTTCTTTGAGGAATCTATCTTTGTGCATTATGGTATATTCATTAATCGTATATCGCACATCAAAATTATTAGATGGAATAATTGGTTCTCGACCTTGAACCAATTGAGAGGAAAGAAATAATCATAATTCATTGGTCTAATGCATACAAGTGTTATTGTACTCAAAATATCATATTTCAGACCAACACATGAAGCTTTGTTCTCATTAGTGATGGTTTAACTATTTATCGAAGGCATTCAACACTAAACCATCATCATCAAGATAACTTTCTTGATTGCACAATTTGAAAATTATGTTCTTAACTCAATTTTATTGAGCAAGAAACTTTATGAATGTTAAACTACAAGTTGACAATGAATGTACATGTGATTATCTTATTGATGTATCTTTTCAACATATCACATGATAGGTGAACGGACCCTTATTCACCTTTTATAATTTTTAGATTTGAAGGGATCCAATCCCAAAATTAGTTGGTCCAACCAACTTATCATGAGAACAAACAACATAAACAATTCTTGAAGAATCTTCTAGTTCTTCAATACATGCACATCTTCGAGATGTCACAATCGTTCATATCAATTTATGAACTTTTATTCTAGTAAACTCCAAGTTTACCATGACATGTACTTTTTCTTTAGTAAATTTCAGATTTACTATTACATGAATAAATTTCAAATTTACTATTTCAGAAGTAGATTTCAAAATTATTCAACCTCTTTCGGAGGTGAGTTGTGATACAATCACAATCAAGTGCACGTTTGCATTAATAAATTTCTTATTCCCAAGGAATGGAATATAATTGTGCCTTAAGCCTATCAAATTATCATAGCTTATAACCTCTTTCAAGATTTTGCTACTTCAGAAGCAAATCGAGGCATACATATGATGTAGAGAATTTTTCTCTAGCATATCTTATAATCATATAAGCGTGTAAAAATATCATCACTTTTGATGATCATTATTATATTCGTGGATTCAATCACTTGTCTTCTTTCAGATATATTATGCACTGCTACCACATACACCTCAAGAATGAAGTAAGTTGTCATATTTCAGACTTATCATATATTGCTACCACATTCACTTCATGGAATGGAGTATATTCAATGGGTCGAATTTCATGACTTTTCATTAAAAACATATTATTTTGCCTTAGCCATCATAATATCTTCAATATGGTGTATTGAGATTCAAACTCAACGTCTTACTCATATAAAGGCGTCTTAGGCATAAATTAATGGGACTAATTAAACCCAACATATTATCATCCCTTTTGATAATATTGTTCTTGATGAATAAATTTAAAACATAAATGGTTTCAAACCAATTATTTTTCCTCAAATCCAACAATAATTATATCATTAGTAGCAAAAGACAAATAACATAAGAAATTACTAAAACAAAAGTCACATATTATACCAAATTAATAATCAACAATAATAAGATCACACTATATGAATATCACTGGAATATGAAAACTATGTAACTATACTGCTCCTCGAAATTGATAAAGTAGAAATTAAGAGTACATGGTTTGATTATAAGTTAACCAACATAAATATATATTAATTAATAAAGTTACTCACGTATACTTTAAGACATGATGGTATTGGTTAAAACTTGATATGCATTAACATTAGTGTCCACTGATGGAAGCAGCAACATGAGATAATGAATCAACAGTTTCTCTTCACAGAATTTGTAACTTTCTAACGGATCGGACACCCAAAGATGAATCATATATACTTACCTGTAATCCTTATTTGGCAGAGTCTCGTGCTGATAACGTGTTATTAAAACAAGAAAGAATAAAGAAGAAGAGTAAAGAGAATGGAGAGAGTGATTCTTATTTATTCTCTTGAGGGATGAGAGATCATCAGATTGTCAATACAATGAACAAAACCCTTCTATCTATTTATAGGAAAAATTTACTTCTAATCAGAGTAAAAGATGGATGCTTCAAATCCTAATAGATATCAAAATAGATCATAATAGATCTTGATAGACATTCACTATAATATAAATATATTTATAACAGATAGAGAATTTGAAAAAATGAATTATTTTAGATAAATATTGAATTTGGACAACCAAATGACAAATACTAAAGGATGGAATACTTGTAAAATTTATTAGTATCATTATATCGTTGTTAAATTTTAATGTTAACTATATTCCTAATTGATCTTTGATTTCAAGTTCTTTCAAGGACAATACGTTTGTAAATTATTATCAACCAGGCTTGTATGAACTTTCGACATTTTTTAGTTGATAACTTTATTGTAATACTAGTGAATTTGATCGCACTTCGCGTGATCATAAATTAACTTATCAAATTTATGATATAATATTTTTAATGATGAAAATTGAAATAGTGGGATGTTAGTTCTATTCTTTGACACACACCGATATAAAAACTATTTTCATGAAGTTATAAGATAACAAAAGCAAAATTCAAAATAAGTTATAAAAATTTATCCAATTTGCAAGGCATGATTCTTTATTAGTAAAGTCAATCATTCATGGAATTAAATTTCACCATGAACTTTTTTTTTTTTTTTGAAGCTCTATATGATAACTTAAAGTAATGTTTTTAAGTCTAAATACCAACCAAAAGTCATCAACGATTTGAAATCTATCGCCATAACTTATCTTCACTACAACCTTTTTTCGAGATTGTGTTCTTGTGTTGTTCTCATTTGAAACTTTCAAATATATATTAAAATTTTAAATTAAAGACAAAAAATCAAAGATACATGGAAAGGAGAGGGAGGCGGGAATACACAATGAAAGCGAATTTTGTTGAAAGAGTGCAACTACAATAACTAAAATGAGTTACTCATGTATGCATAATTCGATAGTGTGAGATATGTATAGAATAGTTTGTCTTGTTATCTCCCATTTTTTAGCACATTATTACTACACATTAGTAAAATTAATTAAGATTAAAGATTCAAGGTGGTAGAATACATGAATGCATATTAAAATCTCTAATAAAGAAGGTAATCTTAGTGGGAGGTGAAAATTGATTAATTCAATAATTAATTTTTGAATTATGAAAAATAAAATAAATAGATAAATGAAGAAGAAATTGTCAAAAAATGAGAAAAGAAATAAATAAAAATGGAGATTCTAGAAAAGTGCTACATCACCTTTTCTATATTTCTTCGTTATTATTATTATCTATAAATTTAATTTAATTCAAAGCAATCACATAAATTATAGAGAAAGATAAAAATAATTAAAAATAAAAAATAAAAAGAGAAAAGATAAATTGTCTTCTTGTACATTAACTAATTGAGGGTTATGAATATGAAAGGCTTGAGAGTTATGAACATTACTAATATTTAAGATTAGAATTTTTGTAATTGAATATATGAATTAAGGACATGATTTTGTAAAATAAATTAATTGAAAGAAATGAGAAAAAATGTCAAAAAAATGTGTTACATTATTTTATCTATGTTTCTCCTTTATATTTATTTTTAGTATAACGACAAATTAAACAAAGTGAACAAATTGTGTGTAGTAATTTGAACTATTCAGATAAAACAAATATATATATATATATATATATATATATATATATATATATATATAGAGAGAGAGAGAGAGAGAGAGAGAGAGAGAGAGAGAAATTCTACAAATGACATTCATGTCAAGCGGTTCTTATGTCCTACTCCTTCACATAGTCATCACTTCATCTTCATTTCATCCGTTTACTATTTGATTTTCTTCTTATCCCTATAAAAAATAATACATCACAAAAATTAATACATTATGAATAAGAATTGTAAGAAAATAAATTTAAACCATAGATGTTCTTACTTAGAAGTTACAAATAATATAGGATAATAATAACACCAAATTTAGTGTAAATCAAATCAATTAAAATGTCAAAAGAATAATACATGAAGAAGAAAAAACAACATACCGGAAAAAAAAAGAATAAGGAAGATATTTTAGAAGGTACACAAATGAATTTTTTTAAAAGAATATATGTAAGTTCAAAAAGTATATAGTGAATGAAATAATGTTAATTTTGTTGATGGGGGAAGAAGACTTATAATGCTTCTATTTATAGAACAATAATATGGAATATGAAATATGAAATGATATCATAAAAGGAGTTATGATCATCAAAGGTCATGAGAGTAATGGAAATAAAAAACATTAAACTTTTATATTAAAGGATATAAATAAATGTAGGAGTAGTAATTGATCCATTTATTTTTATTATAAAATAAAATGATTGATAAATGAAAAAAATGAAGAAAAAGTTCAAAAAAATCACAAAAAAAATAAATAGCTTTTCTTGATTCTTAGGCATGACACATAGGATGGACTAATATTCTCTTATATATATATGCTATCTTCTTCATTTGATCTTGCAGAATTATTATCTGTATTATTTATTTCTGGTACAATGCTATCCGGCTGTTCGTCTGGTAGTCTATCCATATATTTGTCTTGCGTTTGGTTACTAAAAAATCTGTCTAGAGTCTGTTTAATTATTGTCTCTATCGTCTCACTTTTTCTCTTGGATATTAAAGTCTTTTTTGAAGTCTTAGATCTTATTTTAGCTTTTGATGAAGAGCAGCCTTCATCTTCATTTTTTGGCAAAGTGACAGCCATGAACGAATTTGATTTGTCTTTACCGATCACCGTTTGAATCGGACTAGCTGTACCAACATCCGGTACAGTGGATTTCTGA
>NW_025883848.1:0-2328 GCF_002878395.1 Capsicum annuum
CTTGAAGCCAAAGAGGTCACAGATCTTGTTCATCAACTTGTTATCAAACGGATTGTCATTGTTAGTTATTATATATTGAGGGATTCCAAAGCGGTAGACGATATTCACTCGAATGAAGTTCGCAACATTTTCTTTCTTTACTTCCTTGAGAGCAACAGCTTCAACCCATTTTGAGAAGTAATCTGTCGCAGCCAATATGTATAAATGTTTACCAGAAGACTTTGGTAGTGAACCAACAACATTCATTGCCCAAGCATTGAATGACCAAGACGCTACAGTTGGATGTAGCACCTCTGGAGGTTGATGTATGAAATTTGCATGGAATTGGCAAGCTTTGCACCTTTTTTATCATAGTCCGAGCAATCTTTCACCATCGTTGGCCAATAATATCCCATCCTTTTAATATGAAAATGGAGCTTCGGTCCAGACTGATGTGATCCACAAACTCCTGAGTGTGCTTCTTGCAAAGCTTAAATTTCTTCTTTCTCTCCCAAACATCGTAAGAGTACTCCTTCAAATGATCTTCTGTAAAGTGTGTCTTTGTAGTAAAGGAAGCGAGGTGAACGACGATGAATGTCATTCTTTCTCTTTGGATTTTCTGGAATTATCCCATAACATAAGTAATCAATGATAGGTTGTCGCCAATCTTTTTTTACAGCTTGAGACATGGCAACGAGGTATTCAACTTTGTTTTCCACATCCTCATCTGATGGTGGTACTACCTATTCTTAGCGGACAATAACTTGGGTTTGATTTGGAAGAGTCAGGGTTGAGGCCAGAGCAACTAGGGTATCAGCTTGCTTATTTTCTCTCCTTGGCACATATTGGAGGGTTACTCCTCCAAGCCACCCCATCAAATTTTGTGCATAATCATGATATGGTCATAGCTCAGGCTTTCTGACTTCATAGCTTCTCAAAAGTTGCTTGATCACCAATTGGAAGTCACTAAAGACTTGTAATTGCAGTTGTTTCATGTCAACTTCCATCTCAAGTCCAAGTATTAAAGGTTGATATTCAGCAACATTATTAGAGCAACGATTTGGTAGGGTAAAAGAGTATGGGATAACCTCTTGTTGTGGAGTGACGAACACCACACCGGCACCAGCTCCATCTCGATGTGCGGCACCATTAAAGTACATCTTCCATGGGGGTCTAGCTTTAATGACCATTACATATTTATCAGGAAGTTCATCGCTCAGTTCCCAATCATCAGGTATCGGGTGGTCTGCTAAAAGGTCAGCCAATGTTTGTCCCTTTACAGCCTTTTGGGGAACATACACAATCGCAAACTATTGAAATTGAAGGTACCATCTTCCAAGTCGGTCACTAAGGACTGGTTTCGATATTACAAACTTGATGGAATTTGCCCTCGAGATAAGCCAAACAATATGAGCCTGAAAGTAGTGCTTCATTTTTTGAATCGAGAAAGCTAATGGCAAGCATAACTTTTCAATTCGAGAATACTTTAGCTCATTCGACGTCATCATTCTGCTCAAATAGTAAAGAGAGTTTTCCTTGCCTTCACTATTTTCTTGAGCCAGTAGTGCTCCAACTGACCTCTATTGTGCCGCGATGTAGAGTATCAATGGTTTCCCAGGTATGGGTGTCGCAAGAACTGGTGGCTTCATTAAGTATGGTTTGATACTCTCAAAGGCATTACTACAAGCTTGGTCCCATTCGAAGAGAGTGTCCTTCTGCATGAAATGACTAAATGATTGACATTTTTCGACCAGGTTTGAGATGAACCTCCTTAAATATGTTAGCCTTCCTTGAAGGCTTTTTAACTCATGAATATCTTGAGGCTCGGGCATCTTCAAAATTGCATCAACCTTAGCTTGATCAATTTCAATTCCAAGGTATCGCACAATGAAACCAAGAAATTTTCCCGAAGTAACTCCAAAGGCACACTTCAAAGGATTCATCCTAAGTTGATATCTTTGAAGCAACTCGAATAACATTCTTAGGTCTTTTAAGTGGTCGCATCGGTTTCTTGACTTCACCACTAGATCATCTACATAGCATTCAATATTTTTATGGAGCAAGCCATCAAATATGTTCTGCATAGCCCTTTGATAAGTTGCGCCAGCGTTCTTCAAACCAAAAGGTATCACCTTATAGCAATAAATACCTTTGGGTGTACGAAATGCAGTGAGTTCTTCATCCTTTGGTGCCATGCGAATTTGATTATAGCCGGATAAACCATCTATAAAGGAAATTACCTCATAACCAGTGGTGGCATCAATCATCAACTCTGTATTGGGAATTGGAAAGTCATTCTTAGGGCAGGCGTTGTTGAGGTCTCGAAAGTCAACACAAACTCGAATTTGG
>NW_025883849.1:0-3864 GCF_002878395.1 Capsicum annuum
GTTGAGGAAGTTTAAAACGGATGTAAGTATTAAAATTAAAAAGGAAATCATGAAACAACTTGAAGCCAAAGTAATTCGAGTGGCTCGCTATCCCATGTGGTTATCCAATGTTGTTCCCGTACCAAAGAAAGATGGCAAAATTCGAGTGTGTCTTGATTACCGTGATTTAAATAGAGCTAGTCCAAAAAATGATTTTCTACTGCCCAACATCCACATTTTGCTAGACAACTGTGCTAAACATGAGGTTGCCTCTTTTGCGGATTGCTATGTCGGATATCACCAGATCATTATGGATAACGACGACGCAGAGAAGACGTCTTTTATCACACTATGGGGAACTTATTGTTATCGAGTGATGCCGTTCGGTTTGAAGAATGCTGGAGCAACATACATGAGAGCCATGACCACTATGTTTCATGACATGATGCATAAGGAGATTGAGGTCTACGTGGATGATGTGATTATTAAGTCAAAAAGTCAGGTCGACCACGTTAAAGATTTAAGAAAGTTCTTTGAAAAGCTTCGCAGTTATAATCTCAAACTCAACCCGACAAAATGTGTATTTGGAGTTCCATCTGGAAAGCTATTAGGGTTTGTAGTCAGCCGTCGGGGAATTGAATTGGATCCCTCGAAAATCAAAGCCATTCAGGATTTGCCCCCGCCCAAGAATAGAACGGAGGTTATGAGTTTGCTTGGTAGACTGAACTACATTAGCAGGTTTATTGCTCAACTCACAACCACTTGTGAGCCTATATTCAAGTTGCTGAAAAAGAGTGCTGCAGTAAAATGGACTGAAGAATATCAGGAAGCGTTCGATCGAATCAAAAGATATTTGTCAAATCCGCCCGTGCTGGTACCCCCGGAGCCTGGTAGGCCTTTGATCTTATATTTATCAGTCATGGACAATTCTTTTGGTTGTGTCCTGGGTCAACATGATGTCACGGGCAAAAAGAAGCAGGCTATTTATTATCTTAGCAAGAAGTTCACCACTTATGAGGCCAGGTATACTCTTCTTGAAAGGACGTGTTGTGCCCTAACTTGGGTAGCACAGAAGTAGAAGCATTATCTCTCATCCTATACTACTTATCTCATCTCCCGCATGGATCCTTTGAAGTATATCTTTCAGAAGCCTATGCCAACAGGTCGATTGGCAAAGTGGAAAATATTGCTTACCGAGTTCGACATTGTATATGTGACTCGAACCTCCATGAAAACCCAAGCCTTGGATGACCATCTTGCTGAGAATCCCATCGATGAAGAGTACGAGCCATTAAAGACGTATTTTCCTGACGAGCAAGTGTCGTGTGTCGATGAAGTCGTTATAGATGCTGATCCAGGTTGGAGGTTGTTCTTTGATGGAGCTTTCAATATGAAAGGAGTCAGAATAGGTGCGGTTCTTATCTCTGAATCGGGACAATATTTCTCGGTAACAGTAAAACTTTGATTCTACTGTACTAATAATATGGCAGAGTATGAAGCCTGTATTCTTGGTTTAAGGTTAGCTGTTGATATGGGAGTCCAAGAATTATTGGTGTTGGGAGATTCAGATTTGCTCGTCCATCAAATTCAAGGCGATTAGGAGACACGAGATTCGAAGCTCATCCCGTATCGACAATGCTTGCAGGAGCTATGTCAACGGTTTGTGTTAGTAAAATTTAGGCATATTCCAAGGATTCATAATGAAATTGCTGATGCTTTAGCCACTCTGTCTTCAATGCTCCAACATCCTGATAAAGCCTATATCGATCCAGTGCATATACAGAGTCGTGATCAGCATGCTTACTGTAGTGCGGTTGAAGAAGGGCTCGATGGAGAACCTTGGTTCTTGGATATCAAGCGGTACATTCAGTCAGGAGAATACCCAGCATATGCCACCAATGATCAAAAGAGGACTATTAGGCATTTGGCTAGTGGATTTTTCTTAAGTGGGGGAATCTTGTATAAGAGGACCCCAGATCTGGGACTTTTAAGGTGTGTAGATGTAAAAGAAGCCTCAGAAATCATGGTTGAAATACACTCTGGAGTATGCGGGTCACATATAAACGGTCATGTCTTGTCAGAGAAGATTCTTCGAGCAGGTTATTACTGGCTTACTATGGAAAGAAATTCTATTCAATTTGTTTGAAAGTGTCATCAATGTCATGTACACGGTGATCTGATACGTTCTCCTCCTATTGAGTTGCATGCAATGGCCGCTCCATGGCCCTTCGTGGCTTGGGGAATGGATGTGATTGGACCGATTGAGCCGAAGGCATCAAATGGACATAGATTCATTTTGGTAGCCATTGACTACTTCACAAAGTGGGTAAAAGCGGTAACTTTCAAGTCAGTGACAAAGAATGCTGTGGTAGATTTTGTTCATGCCAATATCATTTGTAGATTTGGAATTCCTAAGATGATCATTACAGACAATGCTGTCAATCTCAATAGTCATTTGATGCAAGAAGTATGTCAACAGTTTAAGATCGCACATCAAAATTCTACTCTATATCGCCCAAAGGTCAATGGTGCTGTAGAAGCCACCAATAAGAATATAAAAACGATACTGCGAAAAATGATACAAGGGTCCAAACAGTGGCATGAAAAGTTGTCGTTTGCATTGCTAGGTTATTGCACCACTGTTCGCACTTTAATAGGGGCAACTCCATATTTATTGGTATATGGGACAGAAGCAGTCATCCCTGCAGAAGTTGAAATTCCCTCTCTTCGAGTCGTTGTAGAAGTAGAGATTGATGATGATGAATGGGTAAAAATTTGACTGGAACATTTGAGTTTGATTGAGGAAAAAAGGCTAACGTCTGTGTGTCATGGCCAGTTGTATCAGAGGAGGATGACTCGAGCGTATAATAAAAAGGTCCGTCCCAGGAATTTTGAAGTTGGTCAGTTGGTATTGAGACGTATCCTTCCTCACCGGGTTGAAGCAAAAGGCAAGTTCTCCCCTAACTGGCAAGGTCCTTTCGTTGTGAAAAAAGTGTTGCCCAATGGAGCCTTATATTTGACAGATATTGAAGGCAAAATAGCAGAAATGGCTATCAATGCTGATGCGGTCAAAAGATACTATGTATGATATTTGATCCTTTGTTGATTTTATTGCATGTTTTGTACTTGCATTTTTGAAGATTGATATGACGAAGGCATTTTATTCTTTTATCCAAACATTGTGTCATCCTTTGTTTACCCGTTTGAGCTTTATTTTATTTTTTCTTTCATATCCCTCTTTTGGAATGAAAATAGAGTCAAAGATAAATGTCAAGAAAATAAGAATAAAAGAAAGAGTTCGAAAATAAAAAAATCAATCAAAATCAATGAAAACGAAGAACAAGCTGATGGAACTACGTGCGACCTGATTCTCCTCTCTCGGGAGTGAGATACCTAGGCTGCCTATTTCGGGCTCGGTCCAACCAAATAAAGATCTAAGATTCACCTAGTCAACAAAGCTGGGGCATGAGTTAATGTGTTGTTTGAGTCGATTCCAAAAGTTGTAAGTCCCACCCCCACTTCAAGTATCATTTGAGCCCCTTACCATTTTTTCTAAACTTAACCAAAAGCCAAGTTACAATCAAAGAAAGTCCTTCAGATCAATTTTTGATAATGTTAAGGCTAAGCATACAATGGATATGATGATACATTGTGAAGTACCGTTTGTCTCCCTCAGCATAAGAAATCAGAAAAGAAATACAAAAATGAGAGTCTTATTGGTGAAGACCCCCATGGGCATCATAAGGCGATGGTGAGTTGAGGAAAAATAAAAATGAGAGAGTCTTATTAGTGAAAACCTTTGCAGGCACCATAAGGCGATGGTGAGTGGAGAGAAATTAAAATGAGAGAGTCTTATTGGTGAAAACTTTTGTAGGCACCATAAGG
>NW_025883850.1:0-3906 GCF_002878395.1 Capsicum annuum
TGTATTTTTATACATACATATCAAATATCATATGTATTTTGCTTTAGTGATGATTTTGTATTTTTGTTCTGTTCAAAATACATATGAATGTTATATGTATTTTTTTGGTTAAATACATAGTTGATTGTATTTTGTTATTTTTTACAGTTTAATAAGGTTTAGTTTTATTTTGTATAGGTGTCACGTGATGAAATATTTATTGTATGAAAACTTTCAAGATTTGCACCACATATGTGCTCCTACAGTGATAATGATATTGATGAAAATTTACGGGTCATATTAAACAAAGAGCAGTACAAATATTTTTGTGACAATAACATTTTTGGGTATTTTATGAAGAAGCAACACTATGTAGTTCAAGCATAGTTGTGAAGCTATGTAATTTCCCTCGAGATAAAGGGTAGTTCTTCTTCTGTGATAGTTATTCGGACTAATGACACTTCTCTTCATTTTACTCCTAGGAAATTTGTTATTATTACCGGATTGAATTGTGACGGTAAAAGGTACAACTTCATTTTCGACGAGGATGTACCAAATAGGTTTGTTGAGAAGTATTTCAACGGTTCAAAATTTATACAAAAAATAATTATTTCTAGCAGTCACGAACAAAGTTTGGGGGGGAAACAATGATGAGGATGCTGAGAAGTTTGCAATTCTGTATTTCCTTCATTCTTTTGTTTTATCTAACATTGATACTGTAGTTATACCCCGACTTCATTTTGATTTGGTGGAGAGCGGTAGATATAAGATTTTTCCTTGGGGGACTTTATCATTTGAGGATCTATCAAGAAGTTTGAACAATTGATTGAAAGTTGGTCGAAAGTTTTATTTGATACATGGAATGCCACTGGCTTTTCAAGTGTGGTTTTATGAGTGTTGTTTGAATGTTCCACGAAAGGTTGCTTCCAAGGTTGATAATTAAATTCCTCGATTATTAAACTAGAAGACAAATGCACCTCGACCACGCTTCGAGTATTTGATGGATGTTATGTTTAATGAAGATGGCAAGGTTCGTAGTAAATAAATACATATGTATTAATATGTATTTTATAGTCTACATATATACATTTGATTTATAATTTTTTAACAGATACTTTTACATATTTTGTATATATTCCTAGGTTGTATTTAAGAACATTGAGCCAACACAAAGGAAAATGTCAAAGTTTGAAATATCAGAGAAGGATGGACATGAAGATGAACGTTCAGTTGATTTGGACGATGACTTCCAGGATCCACCACCAAAATAAATTTTTGAACGCTCAAAAAGGAAATAAAAGGTTGATTCATCAACCTCAGCAGTGAAGAAATCGTTGAGGAAACAATAACACAATATTGTTGATGAGCATACCCAAAAGAGGACACCACTTACTCGTGCTAGAAAGGTTGCTGGAGTGAACAAATCAGTTTTTAAGCCCATTCAAATACGACAAACAACTGCTTCAAAATGACAGAATGTGAAGCAAACAGATAGGGTAATTTTCCCTCCGGTACAGTCAAAGTAGAAAAGTCCTGTAGAGGAAGAAGTCGTTACTTCAAAGAAAGTTTTGAAAGCATCATGCGACCAGGTAAGTCTTTTGTCAAATATGTGTGTACGTTAAAAAAAAATTATTTATTGATTTTGTATGAAAACAGATTTGTCGAGAGTTGAAAGAAATTCATAGACTAGTGAAAAGAAAGTTCGATCTGATTTTGAAAGCAATTGAACAAAGCAAGATAAAATTTTTACTATTCAAATATGCTTTAAAAAACTTATCTGATTTGCATTGTATTCTTAATAGAGTGACTTATACAAATACAGTATACATATGTGAAATATTATGTTATAATTGTTCAATGTCCTTGAATATGTAGTTGTAGGAACAGTGTCTAGATAAAGAACCTGAACAGGCAGATTTTGATGATGGTGGTTTAGAGACATCTGGACAACACTACATTCTAGATGTTGTTTAGAATTTGGATAAGATGTTTGACCTTACAAACGTAAAGGTAAAATTTTTAATATTCAAATATGCTTTAAAACCTTATCTAATTTACTTATGTATTCTTAGTGGATTGACTTATACACATATAGTATACAAATGTGAATATTGCTTAATAATTGTTCAATGTACTTGCATATGTATTTGTAGGAACAGTGTGCTGATAAAGAACCTGAACAATCAAATATTGATGATGGTGGTTTAGAGACATCTGGGCAACACTTCAGTCCTGATGTTGTTCAGACTTCGAATAAGATATTTGACGGTACAAAGATAAATATTTAACTTACATATATGTATTTACAAGCACATTTAAATGTAATTTTACTATGTTTATTTTATTTTTTATGTTCATATACATATATGAGTATATACTGTTCGAGTTAAACATTCATTTGAAAAAATAATATGTAGTGTACATATGTATTTTTGAGATTTCTATTATAACAATATGTATTTTTAGGTTGATTGCAAACTTCATACTCATTGTAAAATAGTGTGATTTTAGTTTTGTATATACATATGTATTTTGAGAATGTTGTTATACCAATATGTATTTTTAGTGGATTGGAATATACATATTCAGTATGAAAAAAATTATATACATATACAGTGAACTCAAGTATTAATAGTTTGTTGAACTTGCAATTGTATTTGTAGCAGCAATATGAAGATAAAGATCCTGATCTCCAATATATGGATTATGCTGGTGCCGAAACATCACCACAACACTTTAGTCCCAATGTTGTTCAGAATTTGGGTGAGAAGTTGGATGGTACAAAGGTAAATAATTAACTTACATATGTTTATTCATTTGATTGCACATATGTATTTTTGTACCTCGCATTTATATGTTTTTTTATGAATATGTATATACACAAATACAGTTGAATGTGTGTTTGATGTTGTTTTACCTTTTTTACTTTTCTGCAAAGGGTGCACTAATTTACATTCAAAACAAACAAAAAATAAAACCGATTCTCAATTTTTAATCTCTGGTGAGCTTCTCCAAAGTATAAATTTGGATTATATACATTTTGAAAAAGTTGTTCAAGATGATTGTCGAGTATGTATAATAAATATATCTTTGACTTTATGTGATGTAATAATGTACAAGATAATTATCTTTTTTCTTTCATTTTTTTTAGATCAAGGATGAAACAATTTTGTCTGATTCGCAATTTACAATCTCCGATGAGCTGCTATCGAGTCTAAATGCCTACCGGAGAAAAAGCATTATCGTACATTCATCGACAAACCATGAAGAAGAAACTCCTGATGAGAATTTGAATGATAAACATTCGGAGACTGTTGTTGAAGATCATTGTCGAGTATGTATGATGAACATATTTGTGAGGTTATGTGAGTTATAATGGACAGAACAAACTAATCCTTTTTTTCATTTTTTGTAGACAAACAAGGAGAATGTTGGATTAAGTGCAAATACATCGATGCATAAAGAGGCTAAATTTTGTACAGAGGAGCAAATTAGAACACCTCCTAAAACTCATGTACTAACTATTGATGAACAAAGGGATGAACCAGTTTGGCCTGGTTCACAAAACACAATCCCTGATGAGCTGCTACCTAATCTGAACGTCTATCGGAGAAAAAGCATAGTCTTTCATTCCTCCGCAAAACATGAACATCAAACTCCCAAACAAAAGATAAGGATTAGGCGACCGTCCAAATTCAAGGAGTCACCATACACGATTAAGTTTGGTTCGGCAGCTGGTAAGTACACTAAGTTATATATATTTTTTACTGGAATATATTTTGAAAATATATTTTTATAATTTACATTTTTGTGTTATGTAATTACAAAGGAAATTCAGCAGGGCAAATACATATATTCTCTCAGAAACATCCATTGTTTCTCATCTGATTGATGAGATAGTGGACACGAAGATTGTCAATAAGTTCA
>NW_025883851.1:0-1052 GCF_002878395.1 Capsicum annuum
ATTAGGGATAAAATCGGCAACGTAATTAAGACTTCCTAAAAATCTCTGGAGCTGCGTTTTATCAGTGATTTCATTAGGGAATTTAGAGGAGAACTCAATTGCTCGGCAAATAGGCTTATAGCTACCTTGGTAAAGATTGTGTCCTAAGAACCTGATAAGCGTTTGGAAGAGCTTCATCTTTGTGGCACAAACAACCAAACCATTAATTTTTACAATTTTAAAGAAAGTATTTAAATGTTTGAAATGAGAATCAATGTTCTCCGAGAAAATAAGCACATCGTCAATATAAACAATTAACATATAAGAATAAGGATTGAAAATTTTGTTCATAATATTTTGAAACTCTGATGGAGCGTTTTTGAGGCCGAAGGGCAAAACATTCCATTCATAATGTCCTAAAGGGACATTGAAAGCACTTTTGTATTTATCCTTTTCAGCTACTTGAATTTGCCAGAATCCTGACTTCATATCAAATTTACTGTAAAGGTTGGCCTTGAAGGTCCTTTTGAGAAGATCTCTTTTGTTAGGAATTGGATGTCTGATCCATTTTAAGACGGCATTCAAAGGCTTGTAATTTATTACAAGTCTAGGGGTGCCGCACTCTTTTTCTGCACTGTTATTAACATAAAAGGCAGAGCAACTCCAAGGGGAGTTAGAGCTTCTGATGATACCATTTTTGAGGAGATGATCTATTTCCTTCTTGCAGATTTCCATCATCTCATGGCTCATTTGGATAGGTCTGGCCTTAGTGGGAATATTTTGTTCGTCGAACCCAGGGATATAAGGATGTTCGACCAAGTGTTTCTTCCTGTCCCAAAATGCATTAGGGAATTCTTAACAAATTTCCTTTTCAAAGGTTTTCTGAAGGTTGGAAATTTTTTTTATCATTTCCGGGGTTTGTAAGGACTGCTCAATTTTTTTGATATGAATATCTTGTTTGAGAAAATTGACATGAGAAGAAAGTCGGTTAATTTTAAAAACCGTTTGTTCCTTAATAAGGTTTCATTCTTCGTGTGAGAGGGGCCTTAACAAAGGGAAGAACAAGTTTTGGT
>NW_025883852.1:0-4800 GCF_002878395.1 Capsicum annuum
TGCATAAACTCATCGTAGAGTGTAAGTTGCTTGGACTTTCCAAAAATATAGCTGCACACGTGTCGAATCCTTAAAAAAAGAACTACCTAATAGACGGATGAAAACACATACATAAGTGTTTCTGTTTAAAGAATATCGTTTAGACTCTTTCGACAAATCATTTTAAAGTGTGTTCGTTGATTTGGGATTAAAAAATGTCAGATCCTTCAACAATGCACTACCTAATAGACGAATGAAAACACATGCACAAGTTTTTTTTTTAATTTAAAGAACACCGTTTGGACTCTTTCGACAAATCATTTTAAAGCGTGTTCGTTGATTTGCATTTAAGAAAATCTCTAATTACCAAAATGTGTGTGGCAACTTAATTTGCAACGTAAATTTTTTCCACATGACAGTTGACTTATTAATTTCTATGTCGATTATACTTATGGATAGTTCAGGTAAGAAAAGCAAACGCCCAATAGTTAAAGTAAAAAACTTGTAAGAAGATGATGCTTTAATTGGGTGTGATTTTTAAAAAAGTTTTGTCAATTAAATCCTCTAATTATCCATATGGAGTGCCACTTGGCACCATTTTAAAAACACACAAAAAAAGAGTGTACTACATGCACTATCAAATACAGTCGAGATTTGTCGGGTATTTCATTCAAATTTTTCTTCACATTAACAAACAATTTCATTCAAATCCCTTTATTATTCAGCTAAAATTAAAAACCACCTGTTATGAACTAATTGTTCCATATTGGAAAAATAAAAAAATACTAAGAAGATTATAAGCCAAATAAGTTCTCCCACCTATTAGACTAGTCTTTTGGGTTGGACATAACCGTTTGATTTATATTTTTTCTTTTCTCTTTTTAATTTTACTTTAATTTTTATTTTTTCTTTTCTTTTTTATTTTTAATTTCTCAACCCTTACTTTTTTCCTTTTTCCTCTCAACTTCTTTTATTTCTTTTTTATTTTATATTATTTTTATTTTTTATTTTTCTTTCCTCTCAAGAGAATTTTCTCCAATACACTGAGCTCGAACCCGAGACAGCACCTGATTGCCCTTTTTTTTTTGTTTCCCATCTGATTTTCGATATTCATATTGGAGCCCCGACTAATCCAGATCTCGCACTGCAAGGCCCATTCTGAGGGTAACGCTCCCAACTGAATTTTCTCCATACCCGAGGCTCAAACCCGAGAACTCTAAGAATGCATGTTGGCACCTAATTGCCCCTTTAATGACTTGAAGAGTAAAGCATTAAGTGTAAATCTTACTACCCAACTAGAGCAATTGGTCACTACAATCATTTTCAAAACTTTAGTTTTTTTCTTCTTGTCTTCAACAATGATCAAGCAAGTTGTTGTGTCCACATTTCTAGTACTTTTAGCCTTTGTTTTCCAAACTATCCATCCCCCTCCATCCAAAATTTGTAGATTTTCAAGTGGTCTACCCCTCACTTCATCAAACTTAAAGATGGAAGAAATTTGGTGTACAAAGAGTATGGTGTGCCCAAAAAATTGGCCAACTATAGAGTTGTGTACATACATAGCTTTGGTGCAAGCAAATTTGAGGCTGCACTTATAACTTCGGTACGCGTAATTTACTCTTATCTAAGTCTCTTCGTTTCATTTTATATGACTCCTTTTGGCTACTGGTTCGAAAGTTTAAGAAATGACGCATACTAAATGTACCTTTAGAACTCGCGGTCTTAAATATATCATGATATTTCTATGGTTGTAAGATCATGTCAATTTTACTTATGAAAAAAAATAGATGAGCATCTAGTACCCTTCGAACTATGGCCAAAGTTGCTACGACACACTCCAATTCCTCTAACCTATTACCCCTCTGAGCTCAATTTCAGCATATTTTTGTCACTTTTTTGTGTTGATGTGGCACCTTTATTACATAAAAGGGGAGCCACGTCAACTAAAAAGGTTGACAAAAGGTTCCCCGTTAGAATTTAGTTGAGACGGTAATAGGGCCCCCGTGAAGTTTGAGTGTGTTCTAGCAAGTTTGGCCATAGTTCGGAGGGTACTGGATGCGTTACTCAAAATCTGTACTGAAAGAAGTTGTTGTTTTGTCACAGAAAGCAGTTGAAGAACTGGGGGTGTATTTGGTGTCCTTTGATAGACCAGGTTATGGTAAAAGTGACCCACATCCAAAGAGAAGTTTTAGAACTTTAGCTCTTGATGTAGAAGAACTTGCTGATCAATTGGAACTTGGAGCTAAATTCTATGTTATGGGGTACTCTTTGGGTGGTCAACTTGTTTGGGGTTGTCTTAAGTACATACCTCAACGGTAAGATCAAAGTTTACTGCTATTGTTCAATGATTGTTTCTTATGTTCTTCACTATTTATAATGGAAAAGATCCTCGGAGCAACGGTAAAGCTGTTTCCGTGTGACATATAGGTAAATAACAGGTTCGATTTTTGACTAGTTGGAGTTGCATAAGGGGAAAAAATGAGATTTTTTCTTAACCATCGAATAATATTAGACCAAACGTTTAACGAAGATCTAGTAAGTTGCTCGATTTCAGATAGTACGAAGAACAAATATGATCCTTTTCCGTTTTTATTTGTTGGTAGCTTAGCAGGAGCTGCATTATTGGCACCAGTAATCAACTTCTGGTGGCCTGAATTTCCAGCAAACTTGACTAAACAAGCGTTCGATGAGCAATTACTTAGAGATCGATGGGCTTATCGCGTTATACACCATGTCCCGTGGCTTGTATATTGGTGGAATACTCAACATTGGTTTCCTGGATTTAGTGTTGTAACTGGTGAATTCAGATTGTCTCAACAAGATATACAAATTTCCTCTTCACTTAATGAGATGCAACTTCAAGAGGTGCATATATTCATACCTATTACTCTTTTTGTTACGAGTAAAGTGCCTGAACTATGTTCAGATTTACTACGACAACTTCATGGGGGTCCTATTACCTCCTTGAACTAAATTTTAGCGTATTTTTGTCTACCTTTTAAGCTGGCGTGACACCTTTTGTAGACCTTTTTTAACCTACGTGGCACCTTTGATGTGAGCCCATTTTATATAACAAAAGGTGTCACATCAGCACAAAAGGCCAGGGTGACAAAAATATGCTAAAATTTAGTTCAGGGGTAATAGGACCTCTGTGAAGTTAGGTGTGTCGTAGCCACTTTGGCTATAATTCGAGGGGTACTAGATTCTTAACAATACCCCCTCGAACTATGGCCAAATTTGCTACGACACACTCTAACTTCACAGGGGTCCTATTACTCCCTTGAACTCAATTTCAGTGTAGTTTTGTTACCCTTTTATGCTGACGTGACACCTTTATTACATAAAAATGGGGTCCACGTCAAAGGTGTCGCATCAGCTAAAAAGGTGTCACGTCAGCCAAAAAGGTGGACAAAAATATGTTAAAATTTAGTTCGGGGGTAATAGGGCCCCCATGAAGTTGGAGTGTGCCGTAGCAAATTTGGTCATAGTTCAGAAGGGTACTAGATGCTTAACTTTGATGAATAGTTCTATACCTTTTGAACCAGTGGTTTCTATGCAAAGCCGGCATCATAGTTTTTAGAGTGAACGGTCAAAAACACACCTTAACTATGCGGATCTTTTGAGTTTCGTATCTAATGTATCATGTGTGCGAGTTTCCTTTCTGAACTGCCATCATTGTTCACTTTTCCTACTTGAACGATGGCCATTGTTCATATTTAATTGTCGTTTTCATTTGTTCATAACAATTTTGTAAATGCAGGCATATGTTATACAACAAGGGGAGTTTGAGTCACTCCATAGAGACTTAATTATTGGTTTGGGTAAAGTCGAATTCGATCCTATGGATTTGAAGAATCCATTCCCTAACAATGAAGGCTCAGTACATATATGGCATGGTGTTGAAGATGGCATTGTGTCTGTTGAACTACAACGATTCATCGCGCGAAATCTTCCATGGATACATTATCATGAGCTACAAGATGCTGGACATATATTTCCTTATGGTGATGATAGTGTTAAAGATGCTCTATGGAAGTCCCTTTTATTGGGTGTTTCAAAGCCTTAGCTTTCAATTTGGATGTTCCTGTGGTTCGATCCTTCCCCAGACCCCGCGTATAGCAAGAACTTTACTGCATCGAGTTGCCGTCAAAAAGATTAAAATAGATTATGAGAGGGTGTAACATTGCCTAAATGTTCTTGTTTAGCATGAGAAAGTGAAGTTATCTCATGTGTTGTTCAATTTGAATAAAGATGAAAGAGTTTTCTTTTTTTGGGGTTTTCCACCCGGTGTTCGGTATCCACACTGGAGCCCCGACTAATTTAAATCGCGTACTGCAAGGCTCATTCTAGGGGTGGCGCTCCCAACAAGATTTTCTTCATACTCAGAGCTCGAACCCGAGACCTTTGGTTAAGGGTGGAGTAATTCCACCACTACACCACAACCCATTGTCGATTAAAGAGTTTAAGTACAATATACTGTCAGTATAAATAATTTTTATATTATCGAGTCATTTTCATTTGTTATAGATGGACGGAGGGAGTACCTTTTTGGCTGGAAAAATTTACTGTGTTTCAAAGCCTTAGCTTTCAATTTGGATGTTTAAAGTCGAAAAAGACTAATACAATAAACTCTGTGGTTCGATCCTTCTCCAGACCCTGTATATAGCGAGAGCTTTACTGCATCGAGCTGCCGTCATAAAGACTAAAAATAGACTATGAAGGGGGTGTAACATTGCCTAAATGTTCTTGTTTAGCATGAGACAGTATAGTTATCTTATGTGTTGTTCAGTTTGAATAAAGATAAAAGAGTTTTAAGTAATA
>NW_025883853.1:0-15754 GCF_002878395.1 Capsicum annuum
TAATGGAAGATAGGAAAGCATATCTGTCTTGTTTTCGGATCAACTACACAGCTTCTCATCATGATGTTGGATTGTCTATCGTGTTCCTTCGTGATGAAGTGATTTTTGTTACCTTATATCATTGAGTCTTTTGTGATGGAGTGATTGTTGTCATCTGTACCTGTTACTTGTTCCTGTACTCAAAGAAAAGTCATTAGTCAACAAGAAATGTGAATTTGTACCATGCTCAAGTTGACTCCTTGGTCGTTGTTTTCTACTCCATGAGCCGTTGGGATTTGTACTCCATCGTGATAAAATTTTTGAGAAATTCTCAAAAATTTCTGCCCCAGTTTAGAATGTAAAGCACCTTTGGCACGTCATTTGTGAATGAATATATTATTTACGTGTGAAATTTTTGAGGAATTCTCAAAAATTTCTGCCCCAGTTTAGAATGAAAGACACCTTTTGCACGTCATTGTGAATTGATATATTGTTTAATCATGAAATTTTTAAGGTTTTCTTGAAACCTCAAAAATTCTTCCCCAGTTGGAGTCTTATATTCCTGCACCACTCAAAGAAAATATTAGTCCAAGACAAATGGTTGTCCTACATTTGAATATCGTAACCTCAATTGTAATTTGCTTTTTTATGCTCAAGAGTTGGGTTAATTAGCTTGACAATTTGGATGTGTAAGAATTTGAAAGAGAGGGGAAAGCAAATATTTTATTAGATAAAGAACGAACCCAAAGTGGGCTGCCAACGTATCCAAATAGAAGTCAGGTCAAACGTAGTTCATGAGGGCAGGGTGAGGATAAAGAGGCGCAATGTTTTGTCTTGAGCGATGAGAAGGAGAGCTAGAGTCTTTTTGGATATTGAGCATATTTGTCATACTGCAGATTGTCACTTGAGTTCGATATTCAAATGCTAGACAACCTTAAAGTAAAATAAGTAAGGCAAAAATTACCACATAATGCATAATTTCATCACGTAATAGAAATATAAAGCAAAAGTTATTCTAGGAGGAAGGCTAAGCCTTAATAAGCGTTCTAGGCATAAAGATTTAAGATCATAACGTACAAAGCAGGATAGTGATAGAACTAGATGTTAAATTTGTGATTGTGGTTGTAAAGAAGGTAAGAAAAATAGAAAATAAACAAGGTCGACCTTTGTTGAACATCAGATTTGTCGATTCATGTTATATTGTTGATTCACCCAACTCCGTATAGAGAAAAAAATGATAAAGTAGGGGAAAAAAGTTTTATTATAGTGAGACCGAACTCATTAAATGAGCGCCTACGTATCCACAAGTGAATCAGGTCGATCGTAGTTCAAATTACATAAGGAGGAAAACATAAAGGAAACTGCAAATTGTGAAACTTGAAGAAATTTCAAATATTTGAAAGTCTGGAGTAGAGAATCAGCATGATATCTTTTTCACCAATGTCAACAAGTGCCATTCAAGCTTGAGAAATCAATCAGCATCAGAAGATGACCCCTTCACATTTATAACTTTGGTGTCGATCAACTTTTGGATCATGTCTTCTACTCAAAGCATGCCTTAGTAGGATGTTCTCTCATCCCAGAGTGATACGTGTAAATTTGATCAGGAAAATAACTTCGAGACTTAGGATCACAAGGTACGGAAGCAATGGGCGTAATGTAGCCCACCTTCTTGAGTCGTTTATACAACTGTTCTATGGGTTCACCCATAGGAGTGTATTGTTTTGATGGATTTTTTGGGAGCTTACATTAAGGTATTGTGGATTTGTTGGATGGTTGATTTGAGGGTAGGTTTTGATAAGAAAGTGGAATGTTTTTTGATTTTAAAGCAGTGGATGGATGCGGGTACCATATTGGTTGAGGTTGGGGTACACTTACTTTAGGCTTTGGAGGTTTGAATGTCTTGTCGATGATCGTCTTTCCCTTATCCTTAGAGTGTAGCTTAACCAAATTTTCCTCGAGCATGAGCTTTCTTCTCAGCTTATTGTCGAACCGTGTAATAAAGTTAGTTGCCAAAAGGTCCCAAGAGACCCACTTGCTAGTATCATTTTCGGCGTACCACATTAATGCCGGGCCCTTAAGTGAACTAACAAAGAGTTTCGTCTTCAGGATATCACTTTTCCCTATAATCGATAGCTTGTCAAGGTACTTTTTCAAATGAAAATGAGGGTTTCCTGACCCGTCATATAATGGAAAGTTCAAGAACTCAATTTTATCCTTGTCTTCTTCCTTAGCTTTGAATGACTTATTCACCTCAGGTTGTTAAGATGACCCCCCCTTATGCTTAGAAATTTGTCCTTCCATTTCTTTCTCTTTTCCCATGGTTGCCAGCTCATTGAGCACTGTCTGTAATGCAACTAAATACCGACTTAAGGTGGAAGAAATGAGGTCAGCTTCGGATAGTGGCTCTAGAAAATCTGGCGGCATTTTGACTGAACCTTGGAGATTAGTCATTATCTCTCTGATTCTCTCTATTTTCTCTTCTATTCTTCTGATGTTCGAAATAACTTTGTTTTGATGCAATCCTAAATTCTCATGCTCATCGTTGCTATTGACAAGGTTGATAAACATTGCTTGACTGGCCATTTCTGACGTTCAACTTTAGTCAACCTTAGAAGAAAGGATTTATAATTAGAAACAAATGATACGTACGGGAGTCTAGAATGGATATTCTACTCATTTAAAAATAGTGAGTATGTTCGTTTAGAGTGAATGTAACTTTGGGAGTGTGAAAGTTAGAGTACGACATGAATATGATGATATTAATATCCGAGAATCGTGGTAGGACACTAGTATGTAAACATTAGAAGCATTAGTAAGGGGATTTCCTAAATGATAGATTGTACTTAAAAGACCGTGAATGATACTAAAACCCTTTATCAAATTGAGAGTTGAACCAAGGGGGAATTAACATACTAACGGATGAGTTAGGAGGATAGATTTGAAGTGAAGTTTTGCATAGACCCTAAGAGTGTATTGTAGGGTCCTAACATGACAAGAATTTTAAGAGTAATGAGCTCTAAAGTGAGGAACACTAAATGTAAGGAGTGACTAAGGCAAGAACGAAAGAAATAAGATAGATAAGATGTCAATACATACATAGAAATGCAACACATAACAAATAATTATGAGTCCTTTTGAGGTTGTGAACCTTTTTGGACTTTGAATGAGACTAACATTCAACGCGTCAAGAATGCCAAGGCATCCTACCTTGAATGGGACGCATATTCCTTAGCGAAAGAAATATCTAGCCTTGACCTAAAGGACAAGAGTGGTTTATGACATGGTTCCCTCAAGTGGACAACTCGAGAGTGGGAAAGCTTGTGGCTTTCAACGCACTGTTGATCGACTGATCCATAAGATATTTCCCGAAGGGTCTTTTAGGAATGAACGTCCGTGTATTCACGTAATCGTTCATAAGAGAAAATAAAAGGTTTCCAAGTGGAAGAGAGTATGAACAGAATGCCAATTATGTAAAAGCAGTAACAGATAGCACATAACAACACACACTAGTATGCTTTAGCAAATAAAAAAAAACATATAACTAATGAAAGAAAAGTAGGCATGAAATAACAAGAATAACACATAAAAATAGAGAAGGAGAAATACAAAATCATGATGTGAATAAACAGTAAAAGGAGAACATATTGAAAAATAAAAATAAATCACGTCAAAAGAAAACATTATAATAAAACTATAAAAAACAATAAAGAGAATCCCACTTAAAGCACAAATTCATAATGGTCAGAACCTAAGTTTCTCCAGCAGAGTCGTCATTCTGTTGCGCCCCATTTTCCTCGTAGAAGGTGGGATTCGACTAGACAAACTCTTTTAGGTATGCGTTAAGAAAGGGTGCAAGAGTCTCTACCTAATATATTAAGGTGCGTTAGGGCACCGGTCTAGGATACTACGAACCTATTTTTTATTATTTAGTCTTAGTTCACCAGAGTTTAGGTAAGGGTTCAAATTACCTCAAAAGGAAGGTGTTAGGCACCTTTCGAGGTCCACAAAGGTGGTTCCCGGCCGAATTCATATTTTACATGGGGATTCTATGTGATCAAATAAAGTTTCATTTTTTATTATTAGTTTACTGTTTAGCTAAGCAGTAAAATAATTAATAAGCAAACATATGTCATTTGTTAATGCGAATTGTCGATTATCTAGGTGATAAAATAAATAAATAAAATATAGAAATAAGATAAGCGAGGAGAAATAAATGACATAATTTATAATAAAAATGAGACTGCTTTAAAATAAACTAGCTACCCCAAATAAACATGTAAAATAAATGAAAAGACTAAAAGAAATCGTCCGAGTCAAATAAAGAGATGTTTTGGTTTTATTTGGATCAGAAACCCAACTTGTTAATCATCATCCGACCAAAAGGCCAAACTCTTAGACAAGTAATAATGTCATTGGCCTCTCCGTTAATATTTGTTGGGTTCATCATTTTCGAAGGGGCTACCCACCCACCCCACCTAGGCTGGATGCAAGTCTAGGGGCGTCGTATGACAAGGATAAAACTAAAGTTTTAAAAATTCTTATCGTCCCACCTATCATCCAAGAGGCATTGGACTTTACTATTTTGGGGTTTGTGTTCTAGACTAAAATAAAGCTATGTTTCCTAGGAATCAAAGCGCGAACATATTGGACAACAAGTAACACGTAATAATCCTAAATTAGCCTCTTGATTAATTAATGTTTATTAATGATAGCATGCGAAGACAAATAATTATTTGTTACGTCATTAACCTATAATCATGGTGTCTAAATGATCAATAATTCGTGATAAAAGACTGAGACTCGTGTATGCTACAACCTTATGTGTATTCATAAGAGGTGTCAAAGTATGGTAAATGTGTCAAAAAAATGTGCTTGTGAATTAAGTGTGATAAAATATAAACCAGAACATAAGAAATCAACAAGAATATTAAAAGACATTAACCTGTTAGGGATGTCATGATATACTTATTCTAGTGATTAAACATATCGAAAAGTGCTCAAAAGTATGTACTTTTTATATAACAGCAATTGTATTATTGCAGGAATTTCATAGTGACATGCTGAAAATGTATTAATCATACTAAAAATGCCTGAAAGCTAACATTTTGACATGCTGATATATTTAAACATGATGGAGATATGCCAACATACAGAAACTTTAAGTTACATGCTGGAAGTAGTTATGACATGCTGAAATTTATTAGATGCACAGAATTTTAATATTCTACTGTTAATAACATGCTAAAATTGTATAGATATACAAAAACATGATTTAAACGTGCTGGAATTTATTTAAACATCCTGAGAATGTTATTGTACATGCTGAGATTTATGTTGAACATGCTCAAAAAAATTAATCAAACATGCTAGCTAGTTAATTAAACATGCTAAAAATTAATTAATCATACTGAAAAAATAATTAGACATGCTGAAATACCATGCTGAAAATTGATTAGACATGCTGTAAAATTAAATAGACATACTATACAATTAATCAAATATATAAATATGCCTTATATTTAACATGCTGCCAAATATACTAATATGCTGACATACTTGGTGTCAAATAATGTACTAATGTACTTGACGTCAAATAATTTAGTAATATGTTTGATGTCAAATATGCTAAGATGTATTAATGTCTATTTTAACATGTTAATATGTGATAATCAATATGAATACCTAGAATGTGATGAAAAATGACTTTGACGCTCAAAATACGTGGTAAACCAGATTCATCAATTTTCATGTTGCCAAACTTAATATGTCGAAATTAATTAAAATTCCTAAAGCACTATTTCTAGGCGGCCAAGTAAGTAAATTAATAGATTTTAAGTCGCGTTTTTCCTAAGTATTTCGTATAGCACGTAATACACTTAAAAATTCTAAATTGTGCCTACTACACCGTTCATAGAGCACATAATCCTCGCCTCCCAAAGTAGTCCCCAGATTCTATTATTACAATAATAATGAATAATGTTTTTACAAATAATATTACAAGTCAAATGATGCAAAAAATAAGAAAAAAATAACTAACTATCAAGACTACATAGTTAATTAACTGTCCCGACGACTCTTCGGAACTTGTGTCTATTTAGGCCTGCGAAACAATATATAATAGCAAAAAAATAAGAAAAAACATTGAGATGCTCCTATAGGCATGTTCCTAAAGGCTTTAACAACATTATGCAGTCAGCACACATACATAGAATAAAATAATTGCATTGATAGGGACTTACCAGTGAACAACAGTAAGAGAAGTAAAAAAGCATAATGAAAGCCAGATACTTGTATAATGGTGAAATATGCAAAACGTTTTCAGCAACCTCCAAAGAGAACCAAAAGCGCCTCACAATATTTAATTGCTTTTGTTAAAAGTAATTAATATTTTTAAGAGAGTATAAGTAATTGTCATGTCAAAACTCTTCGTTAATTGAAAGGAAGAGCTGTTTATATAGTAGAGGAGGAGTGTAGGTTGAAAGGAAAGGAAATACATGATCGTTAATTAGTATCAATAGAAAAAGAAAAAAGATATTCAAAAAATCAGTCAGAAACAATTAAGGAAAAGGAGCATATTTGAATGAAGCCAATCAATAGGGGTTTCCATAAATATAGAATCACACTTATAATGTCAAATTCAGTCAAAGTAAATAAAAGAAAAACATCCGTTAAGAAAATTAACTATATTTCTATTGGACACACGAATTTATACTTACAACAAATAACGTATGACAAATGTCTGATGCTACTGTAAAAGAATAAAAATAAAAAAAAAACTCAGCTAATCATATAAGAATATTACTAACGTTAATTATGCATTAAATCAACTCAAATCATCAAATCACCCAAATCACAGGGGTAATTAGTTTCATAATCTTCAGTGAAAAACAAGGTTTTGGCAAACACTAAGTATGCAGCAAAAATGTCAAACAAATTAAATAGACTACAATTTACAAGCACGAATAATGATTTCAAGAGTTAGAAGAACCACCAGTGGCCTAGTCAAGTATCACTAATTTAATGTATGTGAGAGTATAACATATCATTGATACCGAATCACAGAAATCAGTATCAAAATCAATAACGTCTGCCAAGTTTAGTCAATTTCAGATCACGAAAAGTAGGATTAAAAAAAGACTAATATAAAATTAATTATGGATGAAACCTATGATGGTGTCTATAGATCAAACGTAGTCGGAGGGGAAGGGGAATAGAGTCAGCAACGACTGTATGAGGAGGAAAGAAAGAGCGTCAACGAGAGAGAGGTGGCAGCATAGCGCTGGAGTGGAAGCGGTGACGTGCCTGATGGATTTGTGATGCTGGCCCACTGGTTCCATTGGTGATAGCAGCGGCATTGTTTACCAGTGATGACGTTGTTGTCATTGTTGGTGGCACGGGAAGAAAAGGAACGCGGCGGCGCTGTCTTCTATGGTGGATGGTTCATTGGGGTTTTCGGTTGCACGACCATTGATAGTGGTAGATACTGAGCAGTGGCATTCGCGAAGCAGAGAAGAGGAGCTATGCAGTGTTATTATCATCGCTGGTGACAACGGCGATGGGGTGGGACATCGAAGAGGGCTCGCCGACTGGAGAGACAGCGGCGGACGTAAGAGAGAGAGAGAGAGAGAGGTTATAGAGAGAGATGGAGGTTGATGAAAAATGTTTTTAGGTTAGGGTTTTGGGTGTATTTGGTTTTAAAAAGGAAAATGATCCCTTTGATCTCAGCTGTCAGATTGATTTTGATTGACAATTGAGATTCAAAGGCAGAGATTTTAATTAGAATTGGACCATAATTTAAAGATGGAATCACAAATTGATTATGATTGTAATAATTGGCTAAAATTGTAAATAAAATGGGTTAAAATTGTAATGGATTTGAATAAGAATTAGGCTGAAGGGTAAATAACTTAGGTAACGTAAAATTAGGCCACTGTTTAAATTAAAGTAGTAGTTAATAATAATAATAATAATAATAAATAATAATAATAATAAATAATAAATAATAATAATAGAAAAATAATAATTGAGTAAAAAATACTAATAAATAATAATAAGTAATATTAATAATAATGAAAAGCTAGATAATGTATTTGTAAAAATATGAGTGTGCACAATTGCGTAATTTAATCATTAAAATGTCGTCTTTGATTTTAAAAATGATGCTAAAAGATAATAAAATAATTTATGCATTTTTTAAATTGTGAATTTGAGATGTCAGAAATCTGTTTGATGCAAGAAAAAATGTGCAAAAAATACTAGTATAAAAAAATTAAAAATTTTATTAAGATGACAGCCTAAATATAGTATCGGGAGGTCAAAATTGGGTGTCAACAGTGTCTCCTAAAGATATTGAATTATATGTTTTATCATGGTTTTTATTACCAAAACTGTGTAGCAGCATTGCCTCTTGCATTTGTAGAAGTGAGAAATTATGGCGTTTGATGTTTAGGTTTTGAAGTCCTTGATTTGAAGGTAACTTTTGTTCCTAATTGATACAAAGAAAACTTATCAGTTTAAAAACACGGTGGCTGGTTAGTGGTTTTAGCTTTCGCGACAATCACTCTTGCCCCCGTCACATTTAAATCTTGCTTCCAACCATTAGCATATGTCATTGTCTTTCTGCATCATTGACCCAAACTCAGATTATTAGGAGTGACTCTGAAACAAAACACAATATCTCCACTTAGCCATGCTCCTCAGATAAACCCTTTGAACCTTGGTATTTTCATAAGTTCCCAGACATGTTTGTTGACAAAACTTTCTGCATGCCTTATTTTTGCTCACAATTATGTTTCTTTTCATGTGCTGGCCTTTTTTCTTGCTTTGTGCAATTGAAGAAATTGATCGCCAGTTTTGAAATTTTTTCTCACTCGCTTTGATATTTATTTGAGTTAAAGATACAACAAAAATGACTTTTCATTTGAATAACTGACACAAGAAAACACAAATAAAAATTTAAAGAAGAAAGAATAGACAATACTTGTCCCTTTTTTAAAATAAAGAAAAGAAAAATTTATCTGAAAATGACAATTAAGACTAATGATTATGCCATGCATTTTTCAATTAAGCTGCCTAATATTTCTGTCCAAACTTTCACCAATTGTTGTTAAGTTAATGGCCCTAAAATTGAGTTACTTCCTTAGGCCAATCACATTCAGAGACCTTATATCGCTAGTGATGCCTTGAAGGGTTTTTGCCAACAAGCCTCTCTTATTTTCTTTCTCTCATCTCACCATTGACCTATGGTGTCCGTGAGGGTTTTCACCAATAAGATTCTTTTTTTTTTATTTCTCTCAACTCAAAATCATCTTACGGTGCCCATGAGGGTTTTCACCTATAAGACTCTCTCATTTTATCTCTCTCAACTTACCATTTTCCTACGGTTCTTGTGAGGGTTTTCACCGATAAGACTCTCTCATTTTTATTTCTCTGCTGATTTCTTATACTTAGGAAGACAAACAGTTCCCAAAATACACTATATATGCATTACATGCTTAGCCTTATCATTCTCAAAGATTGATTTGAAGGTCTTTCTTTGGTTGTAACTTGGCTTTTGGATAAGGTAAGAAAGAAAGGATGGTATGAGGCCCAAACGACACTTAAAGTGCGGTGGAAATTACAACTTTTGGAATCAGTTCAAATAATAGAAATTAACCCATGCCCTAGTTTCTTTTGACTGAGTAATTCTAAATTGTTCTTTTGGTTGGATCGAATCCAGAGAAGGACTGCCTACGTATCTCACCCTCAAGAGAGGAGAATCAGGTCACACGTAGTTCTGACAACTTGTTCTTTTGCTTAATTCTAATTTTTTTTTTCATTGACTTTTTTCTCTTAGGGACTTTTTCTGATTCTATTTTTCTTGACATTCTTCTTTTCTTTCTTTTTGGACACATTTTTTCCTCTTTTTTTTTTGAAACTTTTCTTACTTTATTATTTTGCTCGACACTTTTTTTAGAGCTTTGCTGACTCTATCTTGATTCCAAAAGAGGGGTATGAAAGAAAATAAAACTAAAACTCAAATGGAGTAAAAAAAGATAACACAATATTTGGATTGCAGAATAAAATGCCTTTGTCATATAAATTCTTAAAAATGCAAGTACACATCATGCAATATAAAGTGAAAGATGAAGATAATTTATCACTTTTTACACCACTATCTTTAACTGAGCCTGTGCTTTACTACCTCTGTACTTGTTGATACGCCCAAATTACAACTCTCGGTAGAAAGTGTAAGCGGTCGCTGTCAAATATAGAACCCAACTGGGTTGGGTGTCGAATCCCACAGGGAATACAATGATCACTAAGTACTGCGATTATTATTAGACTGTTGGTCGAAGGTTCCAAGATAAGGGGGGTTTGGTTTAAGTGCACAATAATATTATCAGTGTAACGATGAGATGATATGTGTAATTATATTTGATCACAGAGAATGACAAGTTAGGGTTATCTCCACCTTGTAGCTTCTACTTCTCTATTAACTATGTGTAATATGGATTTTATACATGCATGCACTTATAGAGAGACGTATTCTAATTCTAAATCCAAGTGTTTTTCAACCATCAAGGATTTATTCACCTTAGTTCTCTCAAATCCAAAGTGTACAACCAATTATACGAAATCTCCAAGAAGTTAATCCTGCTAGGGCATTAACGTGTAAAATAGAGGTTGGAAACCCTATTTTCTTGTCACACTCTCTTTTCCAAACAGTAACTTTTCTATCGAACAAGTTATTGCTATAATGGCGCATTTCCTATGTTTGCAACCACGAGAATTCAATCAAAATGAAGAGAGTAATGATATAAGTGGCGTGACACATCATAAATTCAAAAACCCATAGCAATAGAGAGTATACTACAAGGTTTCCATAACCCTAACAAATAAGCTTAGCTACTCATGAATAAAACAGAAATCAACATAGAAATATTCATCATACCAAAACTTAGAATGATCTTGGTGATGAAGATGACTAGCGAAATTAAGAGAGAAACACGTTTCTCTCTCTCTGTCCTCAAGCTACGCTACTTTTCTTGTTTTCAAAATAATTACAGAACGTGAATCCTCAACTAAAAATTCAGCAATAATGCTTTTAATAACATCCTTCTCTAATAAATTGCTACTGCATCCTTAACTATTTAAAAATATTGAGTTTGCCCGGGAAAAAGTTCCCATGCATCACATTCAGTCCAAGAGCTACTTTCCTTTTGATATGGAGTTTTCCTTTGCTTTCCACAGGTCCCCAAAGTGCGGAAATCTTCCTCATTAGTACCTGAAAAGCATGCTAATCACACAGGTCAGCTCACTTAACTAAAAATGGACTAAAAGTCCAAGAAGTATGTATTTTATCCTCAAAACTTAGCTAAAACATGGGTAAGTTATGGTTCTTAGACGTATAAATACGCCCAACATCACCACCCCACACTTAAAGCTTTGTTTTTCCTCGAAAAAAATAGTACATCCATGCGAATACCTAACTAAACTTCACAAAAGCAACACAAAATTTTCAACAAGATATACACAGCAATTATTAACAAAGAGTAGATTTCTTGATCATTACTAGAAACAACTCACCCTCCAACATAGACTCATTAAGTTGGTTAATTCGTATACACAAGTTAAGCCAAAAAAAAATCATATAAAACTACCCAACAATCATCAACCATGTGCGCTCACACAAAATGTTACCCATAATCACTCATAGTTTTACATTTTTCAGAAATATGGGTATAAGAACTTGCTTGCTCTCACTCTCACAAAGAATTCTTAGATTACAACTGATGACCATATGCTTGCCCTTAGTGTAATGCTCCACTAATATCAGAATGCTAAGGTTAGGATCAAATAGGTCTTTACGGGTTGTAAAGTAGGCTAAAGGGATGGGTAGGACTATTTTGGCCAGAAGTGGTGACTATGCTCCCTAAGCGCTTTAATACACTACCTTATGCCATTTACACTAACTTTTAACAACCACTCTACCTTTATTTCATCTACCAACCCCCTTTCACTCATTTTGTTACTCAATCAAAAACACTATGATGGGAATATACAACTCTTTTTTTTTTATTATTATTATATATATATATTTTTTAGCATCCCTATGATAGCCACCCTCGATCACAATATTTTCATGTATCAATAACTAAACTTTGGGGCATCACTTTTACCATTTTTCTCTTATTTTGCCACACTCTTTACTCAACTTGATTTTACAATTTAAAGCGCTTAGGAGATTTTGGATCAAATTATGGTATTTTAAAAAAAATGGATTAGGCTACATATGGGGTTGCCAAAGAAAATAGCTAAAGGCTCAATGGCTGTTCACTAGGACAATGTACAAAGGTAGGTAAAAAGAAGATAAAAAATCAGGGCTGCCAAAGAAATACCTAAATCATCTCCTAAACTCACAATCTTTATTTCTCTTCACACACACACTAGGCAAGTTCTAGCATCAGCCGCAACAAAGAATATACAATAACGTTACACACACATTGCACATGGTCAACTTAATTGGGAGTATTATAGATTCTTGACCCAACAGATAAATGAATTAAACCACAAACAATTATCACAGCATGAGTCACAACTTAGAGCCTAAATGTTTCAATAGTAGTGATTCAGCACACTCCTGTTATAATGCCATGCCATCTATAAGAACAATTTCATGCAAAAATCTGACTAATTACAACTAACTAACTACGACTAAATCAAAACGACTATAGAATAAATGCGGGAAAGTAGTACGCAGTGCAACACCCCACACTAAGAAGGAACACACTACCCTCAGTGTAAATAAATAAGCAAGAATCTGGTTAGTAAGACTTATCCTCTACATCCGGGGTCATACCCCCTATGTCAGAATCATCATCAGAGTCATCATCAACAGAGTTGTCCTCCACATCAGAGTCTAGCAGCTGGTGATCATCGTCTATCGGCATATTATCATCTAGAGGTTCTTCAAAATTTACCCCCACTCCACATATGGCCCGAGCATGCTCATTAAGTGGGTAGTCATAGTCCAACTGTCGAAGCTCTGCATCAGTCGGCACATGACCCCCATTCATCATAGTGAACCTTGTTATGCCATATAAATGGCGAAAAAAACTCTCATCTCGAGCATGTCTCTCAGCAGTGGTAAGGTTGATGCCTTGACCAGTTTCTGGATCTTTGATTTTCGTGAGATCTACCTTCTTCAGGTTATGTGAAAGCTTATGGTCTGCTGGCTCCTCCTCAATATGCTCTTTCCTTAAAATTGCAGTTAACAAATTGCCGAAACTGAAATGGAACCTTTTTTGCACCCGTGCTTTTCACATCGACGTTCGTATAACTACACCAATATCGATGGGAACATTCGTCATTAGAGCATATACCAAGCAGACTCGATCACGCGTGACCTTAGTGTATTGTGTCGCAGGAATCAAGCAGGAATTGACTATTCTTAACCATATGCAAGCTTCTCTGTTCAAACAAGCATATGGGTAAGTATTGTGACGACCATTATCTTTGTGATGAGTCCACCGGGTCATGGACCTTGATCCACACAATGTATGTCTGATGGCTCTGTGGGGAGGTCTGTTGTAGAGCTCCTTCAGTGGTTATTGATCCACACTCGGAGTACCCAGGAAAGAGTTGAAGAAATCAGCGTTCAATTGCAAGACTTGCCCCCAAATCTTTACTTCATTTCCCGTAGTCCTTGGGGACCAGTTGGCATAAAACTCTCGAGTCAAATCAAGATTAGATTCGCCCATGTCTCGGAAGATAAAGTCAAGATTTAGTGCCATAATCTTTGCCAAAATGCGAGGGCCATTCTTTGCTAAACTTTCCTTCTGCATCAAATCCACATGGACATATTTCTTCACTTTATTGTTTCTGTACCATTCCTTCCCTTCCTCCTCCAGAACCCACTTGATCCCAAAAGTACGTTGAGGCACTTGAAGAGAGGAAGAATCAGCCTAGTCCTTTCTTGACCATTTTTGACCTTTTTGTGAGGTGGATGCTTTCTTCTTTCCCTGTCGTCCTTTCGAAGCCATGTTACCTGAGATCACCATAGAGTCATGTTAGTCTTATTTCGTAAAATTCACTATAATCAAACAAGAAAATAGTGATGGCACCAGCCCACACTTAATTTGTTTGCACAAACTAATTGAGTGAGCGATGTCGATTACTCAGACTTCACCGACATACATTTAGGTGGTATGTGCCAACAACATTATTAGCGCAGTCACACTTTTAACCCTTCACTTTACATAACAATTTCTCAGTTTGATATAGAGAAGCAGCACACAATGGTCGTGTAATCTTGACTATCATTTCCAACTTTATTTCATTGGAGCAATGCAATCTTTGAGCAAGACTACCACATAGAAATCTTATCATGCTGTAGCATAGAAACAATTACATAAACTTATGCTTTTGGTTAACCATGAACATTACATCGATTAACAAGTCACCCACATAGTCAAGATTCCAACTCCCAAAATTATGCATTAACTTCAAAATTTCAACTCCATAATAATAAGAAAAATTATGACAGTGAATACCAATCAATACATGCCGGAGTAAAATCAAGATTACCTACGAGAATCCTTTCACTCAATGAGATGTATTCTTCAAAAAATCATAACAAACTAATCATACTCTTATCACCAAGCACTACTACAAAATCTAGTTAACCATTATAAGCGTAGCACTGAAACAACTACGGAACATGAAAGAACAACTTACTTGGTGATGAATCGGGAAGGTGAGCCTGCAGGGTTAGATGAGAAAAGAGGAAAGCTTGGAGAGGGCAAGGGTGCTTGGGCGGCACCTAGGTTTAAGAAAAATTAAGTGGTGTTTAAGGGTAGAGCATATATTTAAAGGATGAGCCATGGGTCGGGTTGGTCCATTCACAAACGGGTTAGTAGGCAAAATTCACATTAATAGGCTGCGCCTATAGCATCGCCTAGGCATAAGTAGGCGGCGCCTATCCTATTTCCTATGTTGGCATAGGCGGCGCCTAGCCTATTGCCTATGTGAGGCAGTGAACATAGGCAATGGCATAGGCGGCACCTAGCCTATCGCCCATGTTGGCATAGGCGGCGCCTAGCCGATTGCCTATGTGAGCATAGGCGGCGCCTAGCTTATTGCCTATGTGAGGCAGTGAGCATAGGCGATGGCATAGGCGCCGCCTAGCCTATCGCCCATGTTGGCATAGGCGGCTCCTAGCCTATTGCCTATGCTCCATCATTTCTAGACTTACCACCATTGACATGGCTTACTTTCAAATCAAAATTTGGGGCTAATCTCTTCCTTTGTACTTCATGCACCTACACTTAATCAAAAACAACAAAAATGATTAGAAGGATGGGTTGCCTCCCACTAAGCGCCTTAGTTTTGGTCGTGGCTCGACTTTTTTTTTTTGAATTTTTATTTATCAAAAACAAACTCCTAGTAAAATAAAAATGATTTAAAATGATGGGTTGCCTCCCATGTAGCGCTTGATTTATTGTCACGGCACGACATCGTTATCTTGATTACTCAGACTTCATCAAGATATATGGTGGCTATACATTTTATCGAGTCGGTTGGACCAATATATAGCTTCACTCTTTGGCCATTCACCTTAAAGACACTACCATCATTGTTTTCTAACTCCACTACTCCAGATGAGTAAACTTGGCTGATTCTGAATGGACCAGACCATTTAGACTTCAATTTACCTTGAAACAACTTTAGTCTGGAGTTGAAAAGGAGTACCAAATCGCCTTTCTGAAAGTTTCGTTGGATAATCCTCCGA